>NC_052501.1:19437266-19656179 GCF_016617805.1 Bactrocera tryoni | reverse complement strand
GTCATAAAAAGTACTTTAAATATTAACTTCCAAAGCTTGAAGAGAGTCAGATGTATTGCTAAAGACCAATGACTTCAAGTAACCACGCAATAATAAATGTTAATTCACAACTTCTTAAAGACCATTTCATGTCACAATTACTTGAAATAATCGAATCTCTAAACTTTTCTCGCAATAATTCGGTTGTTGCACGTGCTGTGTGGCACGTAGCCTCGTCTTGTTGGAATCAGATACTGCCAAGATCAGCTTTTTCCAATTGCGGACATAAAAATTGTTTATTATCGATCCAAACCGTTCTTCATTGAAAGTAACGGTGTCAACAGCTTCATTTCGAATGAAGTACATACCGATTATTCCACCAAACAGTTAATTTGGGAATGTAATGGTTGCTCATGAATAATTTGTGGATTTACTTCCCACCAGAATCGGCAGTTTCCTTTATTTTTCGCGCCACTGAAATGAAAGTGAGCCTCATTGGAGAATACAATTTTCTTTAAAAATTTTGTTTCATTTTCAGGTTGTTCCAAGGCAAAATAGGCAAACTCACGACGATTACGATGGTCCAAGGGCTTCAGTTCTTGTGTGAAAACAATTTTATACGCATGCAATCCCAAATCCTTTCTCAAAATCCGCCAAGTTGTAGTTTGAAACAGTCAATGCACTTGATACTAGATACAGTCCATCATACTTTTAGGTATTATCTCCGAAATAACTAATAATTTCCTCATTACAAATCGGAAGTCCAACTTAAGTGATTTACTAGAAAAATTAACCCAACACCACACGATTTGTTGCCAATCCGTAAAATTGTTTACTTGAAATGATTAGCTTAGAGCATTACATCTCTGTTTACCATACATTCACTCATTACATTTCCTGTTCTCTCCGCCGCAGCAAAACCAAATACTTCGCACATCGTAAACCTTTTCATTAAGCAACTTTTTCTACCGTAAAAGAAAAGCAAAGTCATTTTGTTGCTGTAAGTGAGTGTGAAATGCATGAGGAAAAAGTGAATATATATACATTTCAAAGCAGATAGTTTTCACTGAAACTCTCAAATGCAGCTAATTTTACGTCTAGCCGCAGAGGCGGCAATCATGACATAGGGCAAATAGATGGTATCATAACTGCACACACTGATGTGCAATACGCAGTTGAATAACTAAAAAAATAGGTGTTGAAGTCAGAAACTACACGTGTGACGAGACGAAGATGATGCCAATTATCTTATCAAAATAATCATTCTCTAGTTGCAACTGTGCTCGCTATTCGTCGAATTGTTGAACATTTAGAACGCATATTTTTTTTTTAGATAATGCTGAAGTGCCAATAAGACAAAAAACCGCTGGAAATAATGAAAATATTGCTGCCGCTCAGGCAAGAGTTGCAGCAGACCGCAATTTTTCGATTCCAAGACGTTCTCAAGAATTGAGACTGTCTCAGACCACAACCTGATGGATTTGTGAAAAGGTTTGAACTTACATGCGATTAAAATTGTTCTCACTCAAGAACTGAATCCATTAGATAAACATATCAGCGGAATTGCTGATTTATTAATTATTCATGAACAACCATTATATTCACCTAAATTAACTGTTTGGTGTGGTTTATGTCCGTACTTCTTTCAAAATGAAGCTGGAGATACCGTTATTGTCAATGGAGTTCGGTATAGATCGATGACAACCAACTTTTCATTGCCGCAATTGAAAGAAGTTGATCTTAATAAAACTTGGTTCCAACAAGACTGGGCTATGTGTCACAAAACACTTGCAACAACCAAATTATGGCGAGAAAAGTTTTGAGATTCGTTTATATCAAGAAATTGTGATATTGAATGGCCTCTAAGAAATTGTGATTTAACACTATTAACTACTTCTGTGGGTTCTTTAGCAAGAAACCAGACTCTTTCGAAGCTTTAGAAGTCAATATTGAACTGCAAGAGAAACATGCCGCTCTTATTGGAAAATTTTTTTAATAAAAATCTTATCGTTCTATTGAGTTTAGGCTTCAAAAAAAATTTTTTTTTTCTCAACAATAAATTTCAGCAATTATAGTTTTATGAAGAAGATTGGCTGTCATAAGTATCCAGTTTAGATATTCTAACAGTTATAAGCGAATAGTATGATTGAAGTTATACTGAAAATATTGGGTAGTCGAACAAGTCTTTTCGTATTTCTAATCACACTGCAAATTATTATTTTTTTTATTTATAATAAACCAAATATATACCATTTTGATCTACCACTTTTTGCCATTTTTCCGCTAGACACATTATTCCATCAGTGTAAAACTTTTCTGGTTTCTCGGCGAAAAACTGTGACAAGTAATTTTCACAGGCTTCTCTTTAACTTTACTTAATAAGGGAGTTGAGCATTTACCGAAAGAAATGATAGTCCGATGGTGCAAGGTCAAAAAAATATGGTGTATGCATCAAAACTTCCCAGCCAAGCTCTCCCAGTTTTGCCGAGTCATCAAAGTTGTGGGTGGTCTAGCGTTGTCCTGATAGAAAACTTAGCCCTTTCTGTTGATCAGTTCTGGCCTTTTTTTCGATTGCTTGCTTCAATCTCATCAGTTGCTGACAGCAAAATGAAAAATCAATCGTTCGACCAGGTAGAAGCAGCTCATCGTGAATGCTTCCTTTCCAATCCCACCAAAATACTCTGCATAACCTTTCGAGGCGTCAATCCTGGCTTTGTGACCATTTGTTGAGCTTCACCAAGCTTGGACCATGACCTTTTTTGCACATTATCGTTCTATTTAATCCATTTTTCGTCTCCTGTTATCATTCGCTTCAGAAATGGTTTGATTTCATTTCTTTTCAGCAAAGAATCGCAGATGTGGTACCCAAACATCGAGCTTATTTTTGTAGCCAGCCAAAAATTTCAAAATATAGCGTATCTCTTTATTATTTTCACTCATTTTAGAATAGCTGTAACTTTTTTTCAACTTCCCCGATTTTAATTTTTTTGGTTAGATGAAGCTTAAAGTCTCACCTTTCCAACGGCATCTATCGAAAATTACGAAAATACTTTTTCGACTACCCAATATTACTTAAAAAAGCAAAAATAAAGGTCTCTGATTATAATTTCTTTATAATGCATATCCCAGTTCGTTTTAAAAATCATGTGTCATTCAAGTCCAAAAATGATTAATTTACTAAATATGCGCAATAAGTTACATAACCGCTCAAAGCACTGTATTTTTGCAGGTTTTATGTAACCGCAACAGCGTGCTGCCGCCAAGTATTTTAACTCGCCACAAATGAACGAAATTACTACAACAATCTACACAATGTTGCTTTGAGGGCACTTCCATGCCGATCTCGATAAACATATGTATGTGTGTATGTAAGTATGTATACCTGCTTTACTTTAATTTACAATGAAAATTGCACAGCTTGAAGAGTGAATTTTTGTCTTATGTTTTTGTTGCGTTCTCTTTTCTTTTTGTTGTTGTTTTGACTAAGCATCGACTTGACGCACTTAAGCGTGGCACACTCTTACTAACAACCAAAGCACTAATTATTATGTGACTTTACAGCTGAAGTAACGGTATAAGCTGAGATAAATATATGTATATGAAGTATGTTTGTGTGTGTATTTGAGGCATGATGTTCAAAAAATGTTTTTGGCCTCACAGCGATGTTAGAGGGCGCACAAAGAGGGCGTGCTTGCTAACTAACTGAATTCCCGAAAGAAAGTCTACTTGAGATGAAATTAAAATATATTTAAGCAGATGTCTTGGAAATGTGTAAATGATGTGAAAATTTCAGCTCTAATTTGTGGCAGTGGAAATGTTTCGAAGTCTTTTTGTTTTGGGAAAACAAAAAATCCAAAAAAAATCTTACTTTTGTTTGCCACTATTGTTGCTTTTGTATTGAGTGACAAAGAGTTAGCCACAAGCATTTCATGTGTTGTGAATAAACAAGAAAAAGTGTTAACTTCAGCTACTGCCAAAGCTATAATACCCCTACAAGTGCATTTCTTATATCACGAAAAGGTAAAAAAAAAAGATCTTTTGATTTTGATCGGCCGGTTTTTTAGACAGCTATATACATATATACAAAAGTGGTCCGATCTGTATAGTTCCATATAGGCTCATAGCACTATTTTAGTTACTAATATAATCCGAATTTCATGAAAATTTGAACTTAATATCGCAAAAACTGAGGAACTTTGTAGGCGCTCCCTCCTTTTCATCATTGCAAATTTAATGTATCCTGTTAAGGGTATATAATGCATTACTTTTAAATGTACATACATAAGTATATGCATATTTAAATATATACTATATATCTATAATTCAAAAGAAAAGAAAAGGAAGTTGCTGGAGAAATTTCATTCGAGCCACTCAACATTACAACTAATTTTTGATAACTGAAAATAGCTTAATGAGTTGGCCATTGAGATTTGGAAGCTTGATTAATACTAGACATTGCGGGTATTACGAGTACAACAACAGGCATTTCGATAATGATGCTTGTTATAATTTGCTAATGACCTAAGTGGTTATATTTTAGGTTATATTATAAATTACTTCAACTGTCTTTGGTATTATGAGTTCGAAATGTCGTGGAAATATATATATGTATAAATATATATATATGTTTCTATTGTTAAGCCTGTATTTTTAATAAATTTTGTCTTTTTATTGCTTCCTCATTTTACTTTACATAAACTTCAACTTAAAAGCAAACGTGAACCCAAAGAAATCGTCTACAAGAATGTTATATACCTTTGCATTTTATAGGAGCTTAAACCGCTTTTAGTATTTTAAACCGACTGATACTTACTATACAGATTGCTTAATGTTCGAAATATTTATCATGAAGTCAATACTTTTAATATGAATTAGTATATACCCGATATTAGAGTGGGAAGAATATCAGGATGGCGAAACGAGTTGAAATCCGAGTGACTGTCTCTATGTTCGTCCGGGCTAGTTGTAGCTTGAGTAAAAAATGAAATATGTTAATGCAACTTAACAAAGAGTAAAGCGTAGTTCGTAGATGGCCGTAATCGAATCACTACCACGCGCACAAAACAACATTAAATGAAATGTGATTCGTGACATTCCTCTGACATTTTTATGTGCGAAATCGCACAACAGTCGCGCTTACTTCTCATATACATAAATTTAAATTCAATATGAAACCTCCACTTACCAGAATCAATTAATATTTCGGGATAAAACTTTGCACAAATAGTGTATTTGAAGTATGCCACCTTGTGACTAAAAATTAACAAATCGAATCGAGGTACCGAATATGTGAATCCCAGTGTCTATAGTTGACTTTTTACCGAAAATATTGTTCAATGTGTGAAGCAAGTACCTTCAGGAACATAATGCTTTAATACTTGTAAGTTGCAAGTGTATGAAATGTTTCGTTATACCCAAACATAGCTCTTCCATACTTGATTTCTTTTAGTTATTTGCACTCCAAACCCTATCATGGCTTTATGAAGACAAGTTTCAAAAAGTTTCATTAATCAGTTATTTGACTATTTACTATTAATTTTTTAACAAGCGTTGCCACATATGAATGAACCCTAGTTATAAAAATAGTTGATAGGATCAGACTGTAACGAAAATTTTACAACAAACATAACCGTTATATGTCTAGTTGGCGCGATTTTTACTCCGGTAAATTTCAATGAGTTTTTGGAAAATTTTGAAAACAAATATTTATCCAAAACCCTTTTCGATATTACTATTTTCACAAAACATTTATATTTTTTTTTAAGTATTTTTTCTTTTCTTATTTTTGAACATATTTGAGCCCTGAATGAGTTTCAATAGTGATTAATTAATTTCTGAAGATATTTTTGAAAAAAATTGTAAATAATAAATTTTGTATTTCCTTTGTGATAAGTAAAGTGTCGGAAAATGTTTCATTTATTTATTAAAGATTTCCTAAAATAATATATTTTATCACTAAAGACAGATTTTTTTGACGAAACTTTTTCATTTTACTTACTTTTTATTACCATTGTGTAATGGCGTTGAACATATACATATATGTAAAAGCTGGTAATTAATTCCTTATCTTTAATACATGGCTTTCTCTGTATCTCGATTTCTGTAAATACGATCGGGTCAGGCCCTATCGGGTTAGAATGATAGGATTCGGTACTAAAATAACTTCTCAGACTGATTTGTGATTGCTTGATTCAATATCGTTTGAAATTGCGTCAAATATGAATATCAGGATTGACTAGTTTTGCTATGTGTTTAGTGGGATTGATAAAAATTCAACTACTATGAGCTGCTTTCCTAAAGCCAAGTTCATAATTCGAACCTATACTGTCAACATTTGGTTTCTCTGAGAGTGACATAGAATTTAATTAACTTCAAAATCATAAGTTGTCGAAAAAAACGCTACATATTTTTATCTAAAGCGGATCAATCTTTATAAGGGGGGAGCCTGCTTTAGAAGCTTCAAAAAATCGATTTTTTTTGCTTAAATCTGTTTAAAAATAATCTAAGAATATGTCCCTAAAGTTATAGATGGGAATTCGAATTATTTTCGAAGCTAGAAGGGAAATAGTGACCGAGCGTCTAGCAAATATATTAGCGCTTGGGCAGAAAGCGAAAACTTTGACGCGCGATTTTTCGGTTTTTCATTTTTACGATTTTTCTTAATTGGCGGGCAGGATAGAAAAAAAAAACTAAACGCCGTATGGAATTGGGGCAAAGTTTATCATCTTTGGCATTAAATTATCAATATTGAACATATTTTTAAACAACATAAAGTGAAATTTTTTTTGGTGAAAAACCACTTTTTTCAATTTTAAAAAAATAAATGTAAAATTTTAAACTTTTTTTTTTAGAATTTTTTTAGTTTAACTAGAAGATAAATTATTAAAAAAAAGGAATCTCTTCGATTTTTTTGTTTCTGATATAAATTGGGACCTGCATCCTGCCCGTCGTCCGACAAATGCTCACGCGAGATGCATCGGGCAGCTGCTTCCCAAAAGCAGAATATCAAAGATTTCGTATCCAAAAAATTTGTAAATGATGTTTAAATTTATACTTATAAACCCTTTCCTTTCCTTCCCAAAAAAATTCTCAAAAAAATCGATTTTTTTAAGCCTCTTAAGCAGGCTCCCCCTTAAGCTATGTAAATGAAACCTTCACGTCTTAATATGTTCTGTGTAAGTGAGGGCTGTGTAAAAATAAACTAATTTATGTTTTTATGTCCTAAAGAGAGTATATTAAGCTTGCCACGAAGTTTGTATTTAAATGTATGCCATTTTACCATAATTTGACTTTTTTTCGATATTCAAAGATAAAAATGGTAAAATATTTTTAACAACTTGCCCGGTAAACATAGTAAAAGTGATTAATTGAGTTACACTTAAATTATTCACAGTTTGCTTTCAGAGTTCCAAAATAATTCGATTTAACCATTTGCTAAACCTTTATCAATACTTTGGTGTGTAGCAAGGCAATCATAAGGCAAATCGGACATTTTACTTACATTAGTATATATATACACATATATTTAATATATACATACATGTGTTTATATACTAACATATGCAAGAAGCTGTATACACTTGTCACCGCTTGCCACTTGCCGCTTGCCGCTGGCAATTGCAATTTGCAAATCCGTTTGCGGCAACAAATACACTCATCCGAAATGATAAATGAACTCGCAAGCAGTTAAAATGCGATAAATGCTGGCGAAGAAAAGGAATTGTCATTTGGAGCAATTTGCCAACAGTGTACATATGTATGTGCCATACGTTCATGTAATAACATTTATGAGTTGCTTTGGTTTTGTTTTTGTTCGATCGTTTAACGCCCACGCTGCGCTTGAATGCAGCTGTGGTGCGAGCTGTCAAGAGGTCGTTTTGGGCTTGCTTCTATTTACGACTGCAAGTGCACTCACACATACACACACACACTTAGATACATACATACATAACTGTGCCCGAACTATTTTTTCACTTTATGGGCACACCGCCCACTCTTCCGTGGCGGCCAAGCGCCTTTGTGACCATGCGCCAAAATTATGTTTTTTCTTTTGTTTTTGTTGCACATTGCTATACATAAATAAAATATCATTTATTGCCATGAACCGGCAAATGTGGCGAACGAAACCAAAAAGGGTAGAGTTACACAAATTTGATTCAAATGACAATGTCAATGGCATAAATATTGCTGGTGTCGAAAGCTCATATTTACCTCATATATACCATATACACATACATACACATGCATTTATTTTGTATCTATATATTATTGATATTTACTGCAAATGAAAGTGAAATTTTGTCCATCGAAATCGCAACAGTTGCCTCAGTTCAATGGCAATGAGATATACTACTATGGGCAAAAAATAGTAAGACTTGGATCATAATTTTAAAATTATTAATTTATGCTATAAAATATATGTCTGTCCTCTTGGCCCTAATACAGTTGTGCCAAAGTTTTTTTCCAATCTTCGAAACAGATGTTAAAGTCAATTTCCGGAAAAAGCCTTCAGTGCGCATAGCGATGCACGTTCAATGTCTTCAATTGATACAAAACGGTCTCCCCGGAGCGGTCATTTGAGTTTGCTGAATATCCAGAAGTCACACGGAGCTAAATCAGGCGAATACGGTGGCTGCGACACGATATTGGTTGAAAAATTGGCGAAAATCTTACTAAAAATCAATCAATGCAGTATGCGGCGCATTATCTTGGTTCAACAACTAAGATTTGTCGGCCTATAATTTCGACATCTTTTTACGAAAGCTTCGCGCAAATAACGCATAACACTCAAATAGCATTCCTTGTTGAAAGTCTGGCCGGTCTGAAGGAATTCAGGCATCTGCATCTCGATAATCAAAGAAAACTGTCAACATAATCTTGATTTTGACCTGATTTGATATTCGGCCGATTGACCCTACGTTTCCAGGTAGTAAGCATAGATCCAAGACACATCGCCAGTAATAATACGTTTCATGACATCCTGGTAGTCGTAAAGCATTGTTTTACAGATGTTGTCGCGACACGGTTTTAAAAAAACTGAGTGACTGGAAATTGATTAGTCTCCTCTTCACTTATGATTCTCTCTTAGCCAATTTTTCATATATAGCCAGGACACAAAGATAACGTAATTTTATGTTTATCAGATTAACTCTGACACTGTTGATATGTGTCACCTCGCATTATGCTGATGTCTCTCTTGTATTAGCCAAAGCTGATCCCTTCTGAGTAATTGCTTGCTGAAGACGGTCCAAAAAAACCAAACCAAAAAAACTGTCTTAGAAACACACCGCAAACACGTTTATGAATTTCTGCCTACTACACCCTATATTATCCTCTATAGAAGTTGTATATGATAGCACAAAATATCATGACTTATATCGAAAAAGATACAAGGTGAATATCTGTCAGTGCTGTCGAAGCCAGGTTCCCTCACATTCTTGCGCAGAGTGTTATGACCCGTTAAAACCTTCTGTGTTCTTTTCATCTTTCTCGTTACGATTACCTGTTGTGCTATTTTTGGTGGACTAATTGAGAGCACAAAAGAATAGACAACATTTAAGAGATTACATGGATTTTTAAACCTCAAGGAAATTTTCCTAAATTTTCAAGTTGATCCAAGTAATAGTTTTGGAGATACAGCCTTGAGAACTTGTGCGATCGAGTGCGCCGTCTTTAAACTCTTTTTTCTCAAAACTGTGATTTTGAAGTCGATGGGTAATATTTCTCGAGAAATACTCAACAGATCTTCATGAAATTTTACACAAGTCTTTGAGACACAATTCTAAAAGACTTGAGCGAAGGATTTTGCACTCTGTACCCAACATAATGATAACTAGATAAACGCTGATTTTATCAAAGACTTTTGGATTCGCCTATAAGGAAAAGTAGTCTAGAAATAGCCAGAGACTTATACATATACATATACTCTCTTTATCGGAGTGTTATTGTAGTATGATGCCTGCTCTGGCTAGTTCAACAAATTCTAAGAGCTTTAGCAATTTCAAAGCAGTTTGGCTATCTGAATATATATTTCTTGTGGCGTCCATCACTATTTGTTGGAACAAGAAGATTTTCGATAATTGATTTAATCTCCACTTGGAAGACACTGCAGTAGTCCAATAGTCGAAAGGTGATTCTGGTATCTCATTTTGCTGAGAAGACACATCTTCCTAGTCGATCATTTGACCCTTTAAAGATACTTAGCCCTATGTTCCTTTCCTCTTCACCTCTATTCCACTCTTCTCTGGGAGACCAATTTTGAGAAACGAAGGATTTCGAAAATCCGTGGTATTGGAAACTTACTAAGTATCTTAGACTGGCCCTTATTACTTAGAATAATGATTGATTTCGGAAGTCCAAGAGCTGACTTCCCTGCCAGCTGCTTACAGAACATGTCTTGGCGTTAATCTAAGTCTAAGTCTTTCATATACTAGCTACTTGGTGCTATGTGCTTTTCATATCCCTTACCGCATATTTCTTTTTATACCCTGAACAGGGTATATTAAGTTTGTCACGAAGTTTGTAACACCCAGAAGGAAGCGTCGGAGACCCCATAAAGTATGTATATAAATGATCAGTATGTTGAGCTGAGTCGATTTAGCCATGTCCGTCTGTCTGTCTGTCCGTCCGTCTGTCTGTATATATACGAACTAGTCCCTCAGTTTTTAAGATATCCTTTTGAAATTTTGCAAACGTCATTTTCTCTTCAAGAAGCTGCTCATTTGTCGGAACGGCCGATATCGGACCACTATAACATATAGCTGCCATATAAACTGAACGATCGGAATCAAGTTCTTGTATGGAAAACTTTCACATTTGACAATGTATATTCACCAAATTTGGTATGAGTTATTGTTTGTAAAAATAATGTCATATTTGAAGAAATTGTTCAGATCGGCTTACTGTAGCATATAGCTGCCATACAAACTGAATGATCGGAATCAAATGCTGGTATGGAAAACTTTTGCATTTGACAAGATTTACGAAATTTGGTATAAATTATTTTCTAAGGCACCAATGTAATCTGTGAAGGGTATATTAGCTTCGGTGCAGCCGAAGTTAACGTTTTTTCTTGTTTTCAATTACTGTCGACATTACCAATGTACCGTAAGTCATAATCGGCTTTACCACTGCGGTGTAGAACCAATCAGCTCCCCGAAGCCTTGATTCCCATTTGGCCCACACCACTTTTTTTACAAGTGTAAAGTATTGTAGCTGCTTTCCTTAGGCTTGTTTCTAAGTTTTGTTTCCTTGAAAGTTTCCCGCCTACAATTGGTGTCAGTAGCTTGACTATATTTGTATCGTTTTTTTATTATAATTTTTTGTTAACCTAAGTATTTGAATTAAATGATTTGTTTAGAAAATTTTACAAAATTATGTGGTGAAGACATTGAGACATAGATTGCATAAATATTTTATGAATCTGCCCACCCACAAGTTGACCCGATTTGTCTGACGAAAATTATATCATTTAAATACTGTTACAGTTTTAGTAATCTTCGATAAAAAAAAACATAACAACTTTAATAATCAACTTGTGTAATGCATCAGAGTATATTGAGGCCCAACCCAAATGGTTTGTCGGCGCACTCAAACAAAAAAACAACAAAAAACGAAAAAAGTTGCTTATACGCCATGGCTCGTTAAGGCGCTAAGGCGATGTGAAGCTTATAATTTGTCTATTAGCATTTATACTTTCTCATTAAACCAGTCTAAGCTCGTGTAAACAAAGAGAAACAACAACAACAATGCGGTGTGTATTCCCTTTTTAAAAGTCGGTTACATTTATTTTGTAGTTATTTAATTTTGGTTATTTTACGTAAATTTCGCAAGCCAAAATTGGCCTGTCAACATATGCTTTTCATACACACATACATAAATAATTTGCTTTAAGTTCGAGACATGCGCTTGCTCGTATTCATTTATAAATTCATTAGTGCATACACGCCTGTTGAGCAAAAACCAGCTCAATGGCGCTTCAGCGATTACTCAAGACGCCACCAAAATTGTCAATTGTCGAACTGAGACGGCAAGCTGCCAATCAAAAGTGGTGAAAAGAAAAACGAATGAGTGTAAACGAGGGGAGATTAATAAGTGTTGGTGATATTTTAATGAAAAGATTTGAAGAGGGAAATTAGTCTTTTGAATACTATGCTGTCTGTTAAATTTCGCACCACTTTTCCGAGATATTTATGCTTTTTTTCGAAAACAGCATATGTAGTCGAATTAATCAACATAGGCATAGGCAGTTAACAGGGTCAGTTCTTCATGTTGTTCGCTCACGTAGTGTGACAGCCTAAAACTGGCCATTTTTGTGAATTAAAAAATCTGCAGTATCAGCTATACTTAAATTTAAGGGTTTACAATGATGTAAAATACTGAAATAAAAAATAATATTTTTCTAAAATCACTCGATCTCGGCTCGCAGGGCGTAGAAATCGCGCTGGCAGGGCTGCATCGACGAAGAAGGAGCCTTTTTGGAAGGTTTTTAAAGAATTGTAATGATTGGTTCAATACACTTTTTTAAATTGACTCAGTCCTATTACTTTCCAGACAAACCTTGTATATCTCTGAATATATTAGAACTGAAGCAAAAACCCGAAAACAAGTTAACTTCTGCTTCATCGAAGATGATTTCGATAGGTTAGTTTATACTTCAACTATATACTAGAGTGCTCCAATCGGAACAATTCGTTTGAGGATTGTACATTGTATTGGACAATAATCGTTGCCAAATTTAGTGAAGATATCGCATGTAATAAAAATGTTTTCCAATCAAGGACATGCATTGGGATGAAAATGCGTCCGGAGATTATAATTAAATTCCCCAAGTAAATGATATTTCAAAAAAGTGTATTTTGTCAAGTTGGTAGGATTGCCCTTAATTACTATGCCAAATATCAGCGCGATCTGTCAACCAGTTTGTTTAAAGCAGCTGATCACACTCTCTTGTACCGACTTAAGGGTACATCTCAGGAGTGCGTTGCGATTTTTACAATGTATAAAAATAAATGTGTGTCAAATTTTGTATTTCGAACCAAATTTCGTGTGCGGAATCATTGCATGACGACCTCTACAACTGCTGAAAATATTATAAAAGTGATGGATATGGTGCTTGAAAGATGGCAAGATGGCTCAATATCTCTCGCGAGTAGGTCCGAATAATTATGGTGAATATTTTGAGTATGAAACGCGTTCTTGCTCGACTTGTCCCGATAAAGATTATTTTTCTACGCAAAGAGTACCGTAAACAAGTGTCTTTGGACATTCTTGATGATACGAATTCCAATCCCACATTCATGGGGACTATAACAACCGATGAGACATGGATTTATGAGTTTGACATTCAAACAAGTCAACAATTATCGGAATGGAGGGAAAAAAACGAGACGAAAACCAAAGAAACCACACCAAAACCGCTTAAAAATATAGGTGATGCTCATTGTTTTTTTGATATTCGTGATGTAGTGCATCATGAATTGGTTCCAGAGGGACAGAATTATGGAAGGACAAATCATGGATTTTCCACGATGATAATGCATCATCGCATCGAGACACTATTGTGACCGAACTTAAATCAAAAAAACTCAATCAATACCATCGATCAACTACCGTATTCATCATATTTGGTTCTATGTGATTTTTTCTTGTTCCACAAACTGGAATTGCCTCCCCGAGAAACTCGTTTTCAGACGATCGAAGAGATAAAACAAAATTCGCTGAAGGAGCTGAAGGACAACCCAAAAAGTGCTTATGAAAAGAGTTCCGAAAACTCGAAACATCGTTGGCATAAGTGTATTACATCTTGTGGGGATTACTTTGAAAGCGACCAAATGAATTTTAATGAATAATTAAATTTTTTGCATTTTATTTACAAATTTCGTGTACAATTTTGTCACAATGTATATGCAACTACAAACACACTTACTTCACTAGAAGACCTTATTTCAAATGGCATCTGCCAAGATTGGCCCAGTAGGCACCATTTTGTATAAAATGTTCAATATGAAAATTTTTTGTAAGCTCAATTACGAAGTTACACCTTTTTTTCTAAAGGCTACGCCGTCTTAAGCTCACTTCTTATGCCTGTGACTCCACTTAGGCCCCTAAAAATGAAAGTATCTGAATATAAAATAACCTCCCGTTAGTCCACATTCTCATCGAACAACCCTCGTACATGTGTATAGTTAACATTACAACAACAACTCCACATGTGGTTCGATGATTTTGGCCATCTCCCGCTTTCTTGCCATCAACTGTCTCTGATTATCTGTCAAATATTATTTTTCTGCACACACATATAAATTTGTGCTTGAACTCGTGCATGCCCAGCAACTGTATGTATGTGTATGTTTGCATATTTATTTTTTCCCATCTTAATTTCTTAATTGAAGACTTTTAAATATTTGCCTTAACGTTCGACAAGCAATCGTCCGTTTTAATTAAATCAACAACGATTTACTGGAAATGTCAATTTATCAATTCGAACGAATGTAAAGTGCAAATTATGACCAATTCTCCACGCTCAATATGTAATCAATATTTGATTTGCAGTCATGTGCACTCACACACACACAAACACATACAAATGGCAATGCAAATTTTCACTAAATGTAAGCGATCAGTTGGCAGCCGAAAAAATACTAAACAAACAACAACAAAATTTTAACGAAAAACATTCACAGCAAATAGCAAGAAGAAGTGCAAACAACAGCAACAACAGCAGCAACAATAAAGCTGAAACAACACAAGCAAGCGCTAAAGGCGACGATTGCTATGCTGGCTGTGCGCTATGACGTGCATGGCATCTCCATTCATTTCATTTTTTTTTAGTTTTTTTTTTAATATAATTTCACATTTTGTTTAACATTTTTTGTTGTTATTGTTTTTTTTTTATCAAGCTTATGTTTACTTTGTTAAATGCTCGATGTCGCCACAATAATCGGTGGCAGCGCCAACATCAGCACCAACAACGGATGCATCTGCACGAAAACCGGCGCCGCTTCGAGCTGCCTTCGAGTGCACAATAGCAACAACAACATATTTCGAATTTTGAAACATTTCTTGTTACTGATTTTAGTTTTATTTGACGTCAGTGGCATTTAAGCGCCTATGTAATGCTGTAAGCTTTGTGGCGCCACTAATCAAAAACAGGAAGTTATGGAAATCGCTTAATTGCCACTGAGGAACTTGAAAAATATGCAGCCAAACGCTTTTCGAAGATTAGCCGAATTTTATTTGTAATATACTGTACCATATACAGGGTGCTCATCTTCAGTCGGTATGCGATTGAATAATTTTGAAAAAATAGACATGAGATACCCTTCACAATGCAAAAGATTCTATACAAAAACTTCATTTGCTCGGCCAGTTTGTGTAGCAGTTCTTCTGAGATTACATTGTTGCCTTGGACAAGAACTCATGCCAATTTTCGTGAGGATATCTCCTCGAATGACCAAAGTTTTTCATACAAAATCTTGATTTCGATCGTTTAGTTTGTATGGCGGCTATAAGCTATAGTGATCCGATCTGTACAATGCCTCCGAAGATTGCATCATTGTCCCATGTCGAATTTCGTGAAGATATCGTGTCAAATAAAAAAGTTTACCACACATAACGTTCAGTTTATATGGCAGATATATGCTATAGTGGTACGATGTCTGCAATCACGACAAATGAGCAGCTTCTTGAATAGAAGAGCAAATTTCAGATCGACGGATAGACAGATGGGCATGGCTAAATCCACTCAGTTCGTCACGCTGCACAGTCTTAGGCCAAAAATAAAAAAAAAGTTGGAAATTTACAATGTTTGGAATTGTGGTGTTTAGAAAATGTGTGAAGTAATATCACTTAACACCGTTAGAAGTTTCATTAAGGGGTCAGTAGGGTAATCTGTTTTCAAAAAAAAAAAAAATTTCTTTTGCAGTTTCTGTTCCCTTATACCCTTAGAATTGATGTAGAAACCCACTTTACCATTGGAAGGTTTCGAAAAAGGCCCAAAAATAATAATACCGCTCAATGTTCGGAGCGCTCGGAGTGCACACTTCAAACTTTAAACGCGTTTTTCTCAAAAAACACTTTTTTAAACTGGCGGACATGATTCCGGTCGAACTACTCAACCGATTTGCTTAATTTTTTAGTTCACAAAACGCCTGGCAATCGTCCCTATATTTTTTTATAATTTATTGACAAAATTTATGTAAAAAAATATGGGGAAAATTAAAAAAAAACGTGAATTACTTTTTTATTTATCAACATTTTTTCATGATTCTAGTAGGGACGAAAACCATCCACGTACATTTTAAAAATAAATTGGGTTTTTGTGTTTCAGATGATGCAGTGAAAAAACTTCATAAGAAATAGTCTGTACAACAGCCCGCAATCCCCCTAACAACGCATAGTTAGAATTAGAAGATCAACCGGCAATTATGACAGTATAAACTCCCAATCTAGTGCAACACAAAAAAAATAACAACGCCAAATTAAATGAAAATAACTTAAATCTCATTCACACAGCTATTTCTCCGACAGATGTCATCAAAAAATTCCGAATAAATGTGTTTATACACTCCACGATATACCTCATGATATGTGAAAAAAGTTATATTATAGAATAAAAATTTCTATGAAAAAAACTGTCAAAAAAACCGGCCAGATTACCCTACTGACCCCTTAACAAAAAACTTGATACTAACTTTTTACCTTGCTATGACAATATTTTAAAGGATAAATAGAGAAGTTGACTCAAATAAAAGTTTCAGAATCTGACGCTAAAGTTGGGCTACAAAAATTATTGGACTACACTGCGTCATGAATTTTAGAGTCGCAAAGCGAACACAATGAGTCCTCTAATTACCTAACATTAATAAGAAAATGAGGCTTTTATAGCAGTTCTGGGCATAGCGAATATAAGCAGAAATTTTAAATTAATAATTTGGAAGACAGTAATTTATTTGTCACGTCATATATGTCCCTCTACAACTGACAATTCACAAAATAATGAAGAGCACAAACTAAGCTACACGCTATTGCCGTTCTGTTCGAATTCAGTTTCAAAAAGAATCAGTTTAATTAACCCGAGATGAAGAATTATATTTTAAATCAAAATTCAACAGTTGAGTACCACTGAATTCAAAACAGCTACCAATCGTAACTTCTATATCGCACACATTTTTCAACTTACAAAGGTGGATAGCAAAAAGTGCAAAGCCTTACCTGAAACCTCATCTGTAAAATGCTACATATGCCAGGCCATATCTATGGATATGAACGATATTGACAAATGCTTTAAAAAAGAAGTTCGCACAGATCTCTACGAATTTGGATTGAGACATCACATCCCTACATTCGATTTTTTTAATATTTTCTTCCCGTTTCTTATAGACTTCATATCAGATAATAGCAAATAAGGGGTTTAGAAGATAAAGAACGACTGCTCAGAAGGAAAAAAATATTCATTGCGAATTTCGTAAATCGATCTTATAGTCTACAAACTATAAACAGGTGGAAGTGGATCTTCAAACTATGCAAACACTGCTAGAAAATTTTTCAACGATGCCCACACATCTGCTGAAATAACGGGAATAGAAAAAAGCAATTGATTGAAAATCGTGCAACATTATTACAAGCCTTATCATTAGGGTACAAAATAAATGTGGAAAAATGTTGGAAATTCACGCTAGATACTGCAAGGGAGCTAACATCAAAGTATACCTGGTATTATCTTCCTGCGTTAGTCCTTGTTGTTTTAATTCACGCTCCCGATAGTGTTCAATATGCACTAGTTTCAATTGAACCTCTCAGAAGAAGCTGCAGTCAAGGAATAAAGTCTCTAGGAGAGGAGAGGGCTTTGGAGCGGTTTATTTCTTTTAATATAATTATTTATTACTTATTATGACTTTAAAAGGCTCAGGCAAAAATTACACTTTTCCACCTATAGGCAGTGGAAGTATTTTTGGCCGCTGATTTCATACAACACCAAACACTGTGCGCTGATCATTTATATACAGATCGTTTAACTATAGCATATAGCTGCCATACAATTTGAATTATCAGAATCAAATGCTTGCATGGGAAACTTCCTCATTTGACAATATATCTTCACGAAATTTGACATCGAGTGCTGCTTATGGTAATAATATAATCTTCGAATAAATTGTTCAGATCGGATTACTATAACACATAGCTTCCATACAAACTGAACACATACTTACTAAAATAAATGCACCTGTGAAGGGTATATTAGCTTCGGTGCAGCGGAAGTTAACGTTTTCTCTTGTTTTCATATAATTTGCGACCTTTTTGTTTCATTCTCGAGCAACTCGACGGAGGTTTTAATACGAATGTTGCTCTTTAGCTGGCCATTGAAAGAAATTATGGGGATTCAAATCTAGATAACTGGGTGGTGTAAGTCTCACATTTTTGACGTGAGAAGTTCAGTGTAATTTGGTTGTTGAAACTAAATAATTGAATTCGTTTGTTTGATGTGCCAATCCTTATTGTTGAAGCCAATAAGTATCAAGACTGTTTTCACGCCTTTTAAGTCAGAAAGTCAAAGATATATATTACATTAGTATCGAATTCCATTTAATTTTTTGTACTATTTTAAAAAAAATTATGGTTTTGTTACTTAAAATGTCAACCTATTAATCAAGCAAAGGCATTTTATAGATCTTGAAAAGTTTTTTGTTGTGGTTTGAGACAGTCTCAATTCTTGAAAACGCCTTGGAATCGACAAATTGCGGTCTTCAGCAAAAGTTGCCTGAACGGTAGCAATACATATATAAATTACTTCGAGCGATTCTCTGTCTTATTGGCACTTGAACATTATGTTAAGAAAATGTACGCTTGACTCAACAATTCGGTGTACCATAAAATGGCAAAAAAAGCAAGAGAAGTTGCAATTAGAGAACTATTACGACACGTATCAAAAATCGTCCAACTCAATGTCCTTCAATCATTTTTGCAGAAATATAGACCAATGATTCCTTCTGCTTATAAAGCACACCAAAAAGTGACTTTCGGAACATGTAAAGGCCTCTGAACAGTAGCTTGTCGGTATAAGCCAAATGTTTACCAAATATTTTCTACCAAAAGTCAGCTTCATCTCTGAACAAAATTTTCTTGTGAAAGTCGGATCGGTAACCGCAAACCAAGATCTTTCCGCAAGTTCTTCCATAAAGTGAATGGCGAATGAATACATCTTCTTGAATGCTCTCTCGTTTTTATACCAAGTATTTGCCTACGCCATATGGTCTAATTTGTCTTGGTAAAACACTAATCTATGTTCATATTTTGACAAATAATTTTATATCAACGTGCTTATCTTAATTTCTAATCTATTTATATTTATGTACTCGTTATAGGTATCAATCAGGATGAAGCTCCTTCCGAAACAATTATTTTTATGATCTTAACTGAAAAAGAGGTCATATCTAACCAAAAATGGCAGTAAAGAACAGTCAACAATGACAATGATGTGGAAACAACACTTTCGGAGCTTTAATCGATATTCCTGTCATTCAAAATCAAGGACTTATGGTACAATCTGGCGATTAAATGCTTTACAGAGAAAGCAGCATAAACCGAAATGTGTGGAAGTTTTAAGATTTACTGACGATTTTATTTATAAATGTGGTTATAAAAATCAATCTTGATACAAAAGTCGAAGATTGTCGAATACTTACGCAGTTGACCAGATAATAATTATGTGAAAACTCTGAGTAACCAGTTTCCATTATAACTAAATACTTATATGTGCATAGAGATTAAATTCGTATGTTTTTCGGACCCAAGAGTTGATTTGAATAAGCGAAAAAGCCAATTAAATTTTGAACCTAATTAGGTAGGGATATTCTGTGTATTGTCATCCATTCTCAAAATAATTCTAAAACAACATTTTTTGTTTATAAAAAGATCGGAGTTTATTAATATTTTGAGAAAGGCTTTGTACGAGTATAATGTCAAACAAAAATGTAAATGAAAGTCACGCAAATTTAATAGAATTAAAATTTGAAAAAATAATAATATAAAAAGAAAATAATGTTACTTGTTGTATTGGAAAAATGATGTGTAAGTAGTACTCGCTCGTTTGTTTTATGATCTTTTTCAGAAACAGTTCCAAAATCAATGCAGCATTCTATCGAAGGCAGAAGCAGAAGCGTGATCAAGAGCCACCGAATCATACCACTGATAGGGTTTAATCTGCACAAAAATGATCATAAGTGCCCCATGAATAATTAATAATTTTTTCAGCAGAAATAACTTTGAGTAATAAACAATTTTCTTATTAACTCCCTGAGCTTTCATTCAGACATATCATCAAATATCAATAAAATGTGCATACTTACAACTTTATCCCAAAATTAGTTCAAATTATTCCAATGGTTACAATTTCCAATCATTCCCATAATTACATTTTATACATTTCATAAAAATGTAGTTGTTGTTGTTATTTTTTATAGATAACCATTTAAAAAAAATGCATTTTGTTGTTATTTTTATTTTATTATGCTCAATTTCATTAATTTCCGCCAAAATGCCTCTGCAATAACCCAAAATCGCTGTTTCCCATACCCAGCATGCGTGCTGTACCGCCGCAGCGAAATTTCTCTGGTCGCACTGTGGAAATCGCAAAAAATTCCAAATTTCAATGCGGCGCATTACACCAGGCACCCAGAACGGCCCAGTAGGTGGCTGCAGCACAAGTTTCTGTTCACACGTGTCACCCTGTTTCACATACGCTTAGCGGAGACACAACGTACGCACTTAGCAGAGACACAAGCCTTGCTAACAGTGGAAGCTAAAATACAGTGCTATAAAAACTGTGTAACAGTGCGCTTAACCAGAATATGTTAGTAACATTCTCTGATTTAATAGCATAAGCAGAGGATGTTAATAAACATTTATTTGATTTTAGCGCACATTTGAAGCTATGCAAATGCAATGAAATGTGAACCTTATTGTATGGCATTTTTATATTATATATCTTTTAATTTTTTAAGGTTTTTTTTTGAATTGGAACTTTTGTTTAATTATTTCTCATTTGTCTTTTTATTTAATCTCAATTGTTAATTCTTCTCTTTATATCTTTATATTTTCAATTTTTTAATGTTTTCTTAATTTTTCGAATTTTCTTAAATTTTTTCTTTCATTACACATAAGAAAAATTAATTTTCCCTATTTTTAAATTGTATTCTTAGTTAGAATGTTAAACATTAAATTTTTTAATTTATATTTTCTTACTTTTTTACTTTTCTTTATTTTCCTACTTATTTACATATGTACATATATGTAATAAGAAAGCTAAAAAATAAGAAAAACTATAAATGAGTAGGAAATTAAAAAAATTAAAGAGAAGTTAAAAACTAAGAAAACATTAATTACTGTTTTAAATTGTTTTAATTTTCCTTAATTTTTTTTTTATTTGAAAATTAAAAAATGAAGAACAAAATAAAAAAATTTAAAATTAAGATAAAATAAAAGAATTAAGAAAAATTAAAATAAGTAATTAAGTAAGTAATGTTTTCTTTAACTTTTAAAATTTTTTTCTTAAATTTTTGAATATTTTTTTTAATTTTTTTCTTTTTTTTTATAGTTTCTTCTTATTTTTGTTATTTTTCTTATATGTAAAAATACAAGAAATTACAAATAAGTAAGGAATATAAAAACAGAATTACAGAAAGTTAAATAATTAAGAAAACATATGAATACTACAAAAAAATTAAAATTAAATTTTTTTAATTTTTGTTAATGTTTTCTTAATTGTTTTAATTTTCCTTATTTATATGCTTAAATTTCTTCTCGATTAAAAAAAATTGAGACAATTTTCTTCTTAATTAAAAAAAAATTAAGAAACATTTTAAAAATTAAGAAAAATTAAAGAAAATTTTAAAAACCAAGAAAAATTTTAAAAATAAAATAAAATTTAAAAAGCTAAGAAAAAATTGAAAAATTAAGAAATCGAAAAAATAACATATGTTTATTAATTTTTGAAAAGTTTTAACTTTTCTTAACTTTTTAACTCTTATTTTTAAAGTTTGTTTTTAAGTATTATAATTTTTTTTAACATCTTTTATTTTTCTTTATTTTCTTTTAATTTGTTATTTTTTTTCTCACTTTTTTAAATTTTCTTTAATTAATTTCTTTTTCATTAAAAGAAGTTTAAGAAATTTTTATTTCGTTTAATTTCTGCTTAATTAATAAAAAAAAAAATTAATAAAAAATTAAAAAAATTAGGAAAAAATTATAAACTTAAGAAAAATTTTAAAAGTTAAGGAAAATTTTAAAAAATTTTAAAAAATTAAGCAAAAAAAATTAACTGTTTTTAATGTTTTTTGAAAAGTTTTAAATTTTCTTAATTTTTTTTTAATTTGTTATTTTTTTTTTTTTATTAAATTTTTTTAAATTTTTTTTAATTTTTTTTTAAATTATTTTTTTTTTAATTTTTTTTTTTTAATTTTTTTTTAGCATTTTTTATTTTTATATATTTTCCTTTTAATTTTTCTTATTTTGCTAATTTTTTTAATTTTCTTTAATTTTTTTATATGTAGATTTATTCTTTAACTGCATATGTATGTTAACATTTTTGCATTTGCATATTGCTTCAAATATGTTCAGTTCTAGTAAACCTTTTACATATAATATTAAAAAACACATTTTGAACAATTCGCTAAATATGTTTATAAATATTTAAGTTTCATCGGAATTACAAAACTTCTTAAAAATGCATAAACTTCAGTATAATCGACATTTCGTATTACATTTTAAATATTACATAATAAATTGAGTAGTTCATATACATATATGTACGTGTATATACTGTAAAAATGTGCGCGCCAAACATTTTTTCGCTAACGTTGCATTAAATGTGGGCAGACAGACTACCGTGATGCGATCGATTTCGATATCTTATATATGTTTCTAGTTATTTTTATAGATTTTTTGTTATTTTTATATAATTTTTGTTTTATTTTTTTTTTAATTTTCGTTTCAATACAATAATAATTAATAATTTTTAATTTTTTTCCACTAAAAAGCGCTGGAAAATTATGTGTTTCATAAAAACACGAAACAGAAAAATCAAAAAATCTAAAATGGCATAAATATACATACACATATATATACATATATGTATGTTCTACCGAATATTAATGCACAATAGACGCCGCAAAGCCGCTGCTTAAAGTTAAATAAGATACTTAAATGTCTGCATTAAAATAACTTAATATACGAAATGTACAAATGCGAGCGAGTGTAAATATATAATATATAATTTTCATAAAAATATATTTTTTTTAATATATAATAATTAAGTAGGCATTAGAAATATACTGTAAGCATATTGGCGTTCAACAGTCAACAAAGTAAAAATATTTTTTGTTATTAAATATAATTTTGTATTTTAATATTTTAAGTAGATATATTTTTGTATGGAAAAATGTAAGTGCTATGGTTATTTATGTATGTATGTATGTGAAATATGTGCATGCGCGTAAAGCACTAAGAATCTGTCGTTCAACTATTTATGGCAAACAAAGCGCGCAAGTCTACAAAATGTAAGTACAGCGCACGCACCGCGCCGCCTTACTTATTAAAATTATCGATTTGCTGCAGCACCCAACTACGCGACGCCGCCGCGCTCATGTGCGGCGGGCAGATGACAACATGCGCAGGCTTGCCAGCAAAGCATTGCGCCTCGGCGCCAATTAAGGGTGACGGCGCTGGCAATTCCTTGCGCGGCGACGCCACTTTACTGATGTTGACGCGCGGTATGCCAGTTGGCTTGGGCGGCACCTCGGGGTTGCTGCGATTGCGCGCTGGTGGAGGTGGCGGTGGTGGACTGCTCGGACGCTTAATGCCGTCGCTGGACTCATAATCCGCGCGCTTCTCATTATCATCACTATAAATGGCCGAGTCACGGAAGTCATTCTCCAGACAAGCCTCCACGTTGTCTTCATACACGAAATCAGAGTTGCTGGCATCGCTGCTTAGCGTTGAGCTGGCGGCGCGCTTCTGGTCGCAAACGCTATCATTGGAGGAGGTGAGCGAGAAGACGGAATCGCGTTGCAGCGATGCATCGGAGCTGGTGTTGACATTGACGGTGAAGAGTGTACGCGGATCGGCGTAATCCACGTGTGCCATGCGCTCGCCCACCGCTTCACTGCCCTGACGGTGCAGTATGCTTTGACGACACATTTCAGTTACGTCGGAGACGCGTCGCTCAGGCGGTTTGTTGGAGCGTCCAAAACTGAGCGCGATATTATCGATGGATTTGCGCGCACGCGGCAATAAAGAATTGTGCGATGAGGATATATTCTCATGCGACGATTTGCTGCCCATGCCGATGGCGGTGTGTGTGCTGGTGCTAAATAAACGCTTCATTAAATTCTTTGGTATTGGGCGCGCGTAGATAGCTTCACTGTGCGAATTGCTGGTGTTGTTGGAGATCATTGAAATATTGCTAGCTGAAGCGCACTCAACATTGATGACTGTATTCTGACTGTCGCGTTTAAGCGTGCAGGTCGAGGAAGACGTGGAAGAGCCAGAGCTGTCGCGTTGATCCAGCGGCGGCACTTCAATTGGTTCGCGACGCAGTTGCGCCTCACCGCTGCTAGCACGCTCTGCCAGCATTTCGTTGCCAACTTTTTGCAGCGCGCCTTCTGGCGAGTAAACTAGTGTGACATAATCCGATTCTGGACGCGGCGTTGGT
Source organism: Bactrocera tryoni (assembly GCF_016617805.1). Lineage (NCBI taxonomy): Eukaryota > Metazoa > Arthropoda > Insecta > Diptera > Tephritidae > Bactrocera > Bactrocera tryoni. The sequence continues at coordinate 19,631,491 of NC_052501.1, read as the reverse complement.
GGTGATTTGCGCTCGCGTGTCTTGCACTGCTGCGTTGATACTGAACGACCTAGCACCGGCGAGAATTTATACGGCACGTGTACATTGCGCAGCAGTGACTCGTAAATAGGCTCCACATCGTCTTCTTCGTCTGGCGTGGCTTGGCGCGTATCGTTAGCAGCTGGCTCACACTCAGATTCGAGTGGCGGCGGTGAGCGCGATGGCGGGCGCGGCGGCAACTCATTGAGCAGCGGATAGTCTGGCGACTCAGGACTGCCCGGCGCGCTACCGCTGCCACTACCACCGCTACCACCCTGCTCTGAGCGTTTGCGTTGCTGCTTCTTCTTCACTATGCGCTCGAACTCCTTATTCTGTTTCAATAGATCCAATATTATATCTGCGTCCTTCTTCTTCAACGTTGTCAACAGCTCCTCGCATTGCTTCTCCAGCTGCATTTGTATGCTATCAAGATTCTGCGTAACCGTCTTTGCATCTTTCTGTGCGCTACTGTTGCCAACCGCTTGTTTCTCTTCTAATAGATTTTCTGTCGACTCGGTTATCTTTAGCTCAGTTTTGGGCGCATCATCGAATTCACTCAAATCCATGTAGAACTTGGAGGTTTCCTTTGTTTTGCCAGTGCGTTGCTTCTTCAACGTGGCAATGCGTTTGGGTATCGTCTTGTGGTTGTATTGCTTCACCTCAATTGACTTGCTTGATTTGGATTTGCGCGCATCGAGATTCGTATTGCTACCGTGCAGCGACTCGTTCTCCTCATCTAAATCTTCACACTGGAAACTAATGCGCGGCACCGACTTGCTGCGCTCCTTCAGCGCCTTCAAACCGAACAGCGGTGACTTGGGCGAAGCGCATGCGCTGCGTCGTTGATCACGCATTATGCAGCTGGTCAGCTCCTCCTTCGCAGTGGCATTTTGTTTCACCTCCTTGCCGCTGCCGCTATCCGTGTTATCAGACTTCACAGCGCTTGCCTCATCGGCTTTGCCTTTATTCTTAATGACCGCGGCGAGTTTATGCAACGCAGGCAACATGTTATCATCGATGCTGTTGGTGCGTGCCAGCGGTTTGCCCTCTTTCGCTACCGCTAACTCATTTTCAGTTGTTGTAGTTGTTGGTATTTCACGTGCTGCGTTTTCGGCGAGTTCATTGAAGCTATCAAAGGATGTGGAATTGGTGACGGTCTTCCGTTTGAATTTCGAACATTTGCGTATCTCGCTGCGTCGGTACTGATTGCGTCGCTCCAAGTAAACGGGCGTTGTCGAAGTCGAGTGCAGACTCCACTTCCAGGTATTCTTGTCCGGTGTGCGGTCTGCAAGCAAGAAAGTAAGCACATTTAGTTTCTTATTTTCTTTAGTTATTTCAAGTGAAAAGTTGCTGTAAATAATAGAATTTATAAAAGCAGTCCGTGTGGCATACACAAAAATGTGGCACAAACATTTTGTGCTTGCTGTTGCAGCAGCAATGGAAATTTGCTTTAGATTTTGTGCAATGACGAATTAATATGTGTGTGGTGTTGTCGCTGCACAGACGCAAACAAGTCAACAGTGAAACGCGTAGATGAGATTCATTTACATATGTATGTATATACAAAGATGAGTGGCAATAATGGTAACCCCAGTAACTACCGGAACTGAGTTGATAATTTTACTATTTTATAAGTCCTTATGGTAAAGTGGTGTTTTTTCAATTAGTAGATTTAGTTTTGGGTACTTATATCCCACGCAGGGAGAGTAGAAACGGACTTGCTATATGTCCATCTTGGAAAACTTGCCCTGAAGTAATGCGAAAGCGGCCCCAGGACAGGATAAATTCAATGGTAGAAGAGAGGAGGGTTTTAGTGGGTTCACCACTCACGTAGGATGACGATCCTTATATGGCACGAAGACATTTAAAACCCTACTATGGCTAAAAAAAAGTGTTTATAAGTCTTGAGCTTCATCAAATGATTCGTGGGTAAAGCTATAGCTTCATGCTATAAAAGCACTAAAGGTTGTTCCTCGATGGTCGGCTTAGGAAACGTTATTCTACATAGTTTTCTGTTTCATTTCCGGCAGCTTTTAAATCCCAAAGTTGAGTAACGAGGTTTTCAAACAAAAGGAGACAGATAGGGACAGCAAACGAAGCCATATTTTTTCCCGCTCATCATGTCATTTCATCATGGAACGATATACGATCCAACAACAAGTCGAAATTATTAAAATTTACTGCCGAAATTCGGAGACAGTGACCTCAACTTTAAGAGCGCTAAGTCCAATTTATGGTCGTCATAATCGTCTTGTCAGCTGAACAATTGAGCGATTAGTGGAAAAATTTGAATCCACAGGCACAGTACAAAATGTTTTCGTGTCAGTGAGACAAAGAAGTGTCTGTGGTGTCGAGAATGTTGGTACGGCTAGCGCATCAATTGAGGAAGACTTAATTCAGTCTCTCACACGTCGTTCTTAAGCGTTGGGCATCTCTGTGGCGTTATTGTGGCGAATTTTGCGAAAAGATTTTGGCCTACATCTTTAAAAAGTCGAATTGACGCAAGAACTGAATCCGGTTGACCACCAGAATTTATGATAACCGCATATTTCTGGCCCGAATTGGATGATGTGGACTTGGTTAATATATGGTTCTGTGGTTCCAACAGAACGGCACCACAAGCCACACAGCGAATGTCACAATCGATTATTTGAAAACCATGTTTGGTGAACGTGTTATCTAACGAAATGGCCTCGTCAATTGGTCGCCTCGGTCGTGCGATTTGATGCCGTTATACTATTTCCTGTAGAGCTACGTGAAGTATATGGTCTACGCCAATAAGCCAGCGACGATTGATGAACTTCGCTCGGAAAGCTAAATTGCAGCAGTATCGGCCGATTTATGCTTTGGAAACCATCGAAAATTGGGTTCAGCGTCTGGACTTTTGCAAGCGTGGTGGCCATGCGAAAGGAATTGAGTTCCATACATAATGGCATCGTATGTACTTTCAGAGGAATAAAAAAATTCATTGATATCCCAAACTGTTTTCGCGTTATTATTGAAGAACATGTAACTAAGGTCGGTCTCGAACCCGACCAAGGCGGCTAGGGAGTCCCACCCTACCAATTGGAACCAAAGTACAGTACAGGGTCATGCACTCATGCTTTGAGGCGCTGATCAACGCACTGTATTGATCTACGTGCTTCTGGCAGAAAGCACCGTGAGTTTGGGCCTTCGTAGGCAGATAATTCACGCAAAACACAACGGACTCTGTGTCTACAGATTACCATTCATTCTAGAATCTGGTGATCAGGAATATTAGGATTTTTTTTTTTTAATTATTAGTCACGAAATAATTACTTATATTTTTGAATGTTACAAGAGATACTAAAAACAATTTATGGATAAAAAAAGTTACCCCAAAAACTGTGTCTGAAATATTTTTTCTAAGCAGGATGATTGTGTAACCTGCAATAATAATTTCCTTAATTATGGCATTGGGTCTTCAGAATGAAATTAACCTATTAACTATTAACCTTAGAAATAAAGGATGGATCGGAGGATTCATTCAAGAAAGCACCGCTTGGATACCCACGATTTATCAGTGGCCCAACTTCATCAGCTGTTCATTTTTGTAAATTTTAATTTTTTTATTTTTTGATTTCTGCCTGTATTCTTGAACTAGAATATCCCCTTAAGACTTTTTGGTTGATAATAAAACGAATGTAAAAAACAGACTACTTAATTAATTCGCAAAGAGCGAATAATTATTTTATAAAGCGTTCCACAACAAAACCAATAATACTTGTATAATAATCAGCTTCCCATCGGCAATAAGTACGAATTTACATATCAAAGATACATGCATTAAATTTCAACACTAAATCGGCGTACGCTCTTCTCTCAACAATAAAACTATACGCAAACCAAATGCAAAAAACACTAGATGAATTCATGATTAATCGCAGCTACAACTTATGGTGCTTTGATGTGGTGAATTATGGTGATTAGTTTTGAAAGCGATGACTGATTGTTAGTAGCAGTGTGCGCTACAAAACTCAGTAAGTATATTTGTATACATATGTATGTATGTATATATACGTGACAGTTAAGCAAGCAACAGCAATAAATAACACCAATAACAACAAGCTAATTGATTCAATTTGTGTACTTACTACTTTCGTGTTTAACCCTCTCACGGCCGATTTAACGAGTATTTTTGTTTGTTTGTTTGTTACGATATAAACAAAATTTTTGCTACGTTTCTAAACTTTCGTGTTAAATTGTTAGTTACTGTGGTGCGCATGTTCTAAAATTTTACTATTTAAATAAGCGGAATAAAAATATTTGTAGAAATGGAAACGAAAACGGAAGCATTAGCGTTGGCCAGAACAAGCAGCGCAGTTTATAACTATATGTTTAGCTGTTCGCAGTTGTTGAAAACTTTTGGGAGTTTGGTAGTGTTTTAAGTTTGATTGAATTTTTTTTTTTCAATTTCTAACACTTTGTTCTCAATTTTTATTAATTTTTACTTAATGTTTGTAAGTTTCTTTTTAGTTTTTATTATTTTTTTATTTTATTGTCATATTTTTTTAATTTATATAATTTTATTTTAATAACTTATTTTTAATTTTTATTATTTTTGCATTATTTCCATGAATTTTTATTTTAATGAATTTGTTTTTAATTTTTATAAAATACTTGTTAATTTTTATAAGTTTTTTTATTGTTATTAATTTTTTCTAAATTTTTGTATTATAATTTTCATTTTAATTTAATTATTTTTTTAATTTTAGTATTATATTTTTAAAATTTTATTTAATTTATTTGAAACTCTTATAATTTTTGTAATTATAAATTTTATCTTATTTTTATTTAACTCTATTATTATATTATTTAAATTCTATTAATTTTACTTTTTAATTTTTAATCTTTGAGTTTTAAATCTTATTATTATTTCAATTTGTCATTAATTTTTTTAATAATAATTATTTTGCTTACATTTTTTAAATATTTTGTTAATTCTTGCTATTGATTTTTTCTTAACTTTTATAAATTTCCTTTTAATTTTTTTTTAATTTTTTCTTTTAATTTTATTATTTTTCTGTAATTTTTATATTCTTTTAAGTTTTTTTTTTTGATTTTTTCTTAATTTTTATAAATTTATTTTTAACTATTATTATTATTTTTTAATTTTATTATTATATTTCTTTCAATTTTAAATAACTTCACTATAATTTTTGTACTTTTTTGTTATTATTATTATTTTTTTTTAAGTCTTTTTTTTGATTTTTTCTTAATTTTTATAAATTTATTTTTAACTTTTATTATTATTTTTTAATTTTATTATTATATTTTTTTCAATTTTAAATAACTTCACTATAATTTTTGTACTTTTTTGTTATTATTATTATTTTTTATAAATGTCTTCTTAATTTTGATTAATTTCTCTTTAATTTTCATATTTTTTAGTTGTTATTAATTTTTACAATTTTTTTCAACTTTTATTATTATTTTTAACATTTTTATAATTCTTTTTTTTATTTTCATTAAATTCCCTTTAATGTTTTCTTAATTTATATTATTTTTTTTAATTTTGAATAATTTTATTCAATTTTTACTATTTTTTTTTGTGTAAATGTTATTAATTTTTTAATAATTTTTTATATCTTTCCAAAGTGGCATAATTACTTAGGTTTTTATTGTTTTATTATTGTAGAAGCGTGCCATGTAAGCTAAACGCCCTTATTCCACTGTAAAAGGAGGGAGAAACAAAAAAACTTGTTTGGGTAAAAACGTAAAAATGGGTAAATGTTAGTTACTATATACAGGATAATGTTAAGTGATTACATTTTATGCTAACTTCTTATGTTAAGGACGAACACAATACAAATAAATGGTAAATATGGGAAAATCAATGAAATTATATTTTAAAATGTTTAAATTATGATATGTGTTTAAGACAGACGATTTAATTTCGTTTTATTTAATTTATTTTTGACAAAACGATTTTTCGAAATTCAAGTTTTGAGTTTTTTGAAAGAATAGTGAGTGAACACTTTGACACTTTGTATATAATATATACACTGAATTAGGTATCTGTATGTATAATAGGGCGACTATTAACTTCCAAGTTTATTTTTGTTTTGAAAACGTCGGGCTGAAATTTCAGTTTTTGTTCCAAAAAAAGGGTCCAACGTAAAAAAGCTCTTTATTTTCAAGTTAAATATAGTACAAGAAAGAGTCCTTATATTATCCGAAGATAAAGAGGCTCGAAAGTTATCATTTTATATTAATTAGCGATTAATAATTTCAATAAAAATTCAAGAAGTTTTGCTGTTATAAAAGTTTTGACAAAGGGTTAAGAAAAAAATAAACGGAAGATTTAAGACACAAACCTGCAGGCAAATCAATAATAAGATAGAAATAGCGAGCAAATGGATAAGAAAAAATATAACATAAAATATTTGGGCTTCAGGTTAGGATAAAAAAAGTAGTGAAACAATGTAGCTTTATGGTGGGGGTCTGCTTTCAATGGCAAGTACTATACATCAGATACTAAAATTATGGATAAATTCGGTTACAAAATATCATACGCTAACTTGTAATTTATGACAATAGGGATATGCCACTTTTGGGGAGCTTCCAACAAACAACGATTCTGTCACTGTTACTAACAATAAAGCTAAAATAGCCAAATCCACTCAGGATGAATTCGTTAAGCACCCCTACTGACTGTGTAAAAATGATTGAAATCGGAAGATAACCTCCCCGCTCCCATCCCAAACAACGCTGCTGTTAAAAGCTACTAAAAGTGCTATAAATCAACAACTTAATACGCCAGAGACATTAAATTTTTCCACTTAGATGACATGGGAGAGATTTATGGGAGCCGGCGAGCCTAAAATCACATATCTGCCTTTAAAGTAACAGAAGAACCATATGATTGGTGATTGTATGTGAGGTACTTTATGAAACCCAGAGAGCATTTTTTGTATGTGGCATGTTAATAGTATGCAATACTAGAAAAAAAGATAAAATCGGGTCGATATTACCCCAACTCCCATATATCGTATATTTTGTGTGTATACATAAAATTGTTTGGATTTCGATCCTCTGGTTGACGTTTTATACATTAAAGTATATCCCTGCCTTTGATTCTTGCAAGTTGTAACAATATAGAAAGTTCAATTGCTCCCGAACTTAGCCATTCCTTACTTGTTTACTTTCTTTTACTGAAAATTATATCACAAAAAAAAACAAAGATCGTGAAAATATTCACTGTTAAGTTTTAACCGAAGATAATTTCCAAAAGCATGTCAACTTTACACCTACAGCTCAAAACTGATTCCAGGAACTATCCCATGACTTGTTCCAAATAATTAATTGCTTGCATTATATGTTGCATGTCAATTTTGGACAAACAAATTTCGTATGTATTAGATTTGCGCATTAATTTTCAGCGTTGACAGCGATAAGAAATAGCTAACCGAAAAAAAGGGCTACACTGCGCACGCTCAACGCCAAAAACTATAAATCATTTGTGTGGCAAGTCAAAATGTGCCAATTATCTGTGAATTTCCCTAAGCGCAAATATTTCCCTATTCACATATTCGTGCATACCACACTTCGTGGCACAAAAACCAAACAGAAAAAAATAAAAAGCGACATAAAACCAAAAGAAAAAAAAATAAAATAGAAATAAATAAAAAGAGTAACTACACTTTGGTTAAAACAATTGCATACTAACATGCTTCAAATAAATTGCTTTCTCGACACATATTTCTTGGTTTCTACCTTTTTTGCTGTATAACTGTCACCTCAACTTTTACACGGCGGCGTATGGTGAGGCACAGAAGCGCCACATTGACGCCGCGACAAGTTACAATGAAAGGAAAAACTTTCAATTTAAATCAACAAGAAAAATAAAAAAATTAAAAAAGGCGAAAAGCCAAAGGAAATAAAAAACGGAGCGTAGACAGGCGACATGACGAAGTTGGAAAAAGAAAACGAAACGAAACAATTGAAGCAAGTTGAATTCCATAGGAACTTACTTATGTAAGCAAAATGGCCAAATGGAATAAGCATGAATTTGTGTACCTGAAATAGGTGTATGTAAACAAATGTACATATGTGAAAAATAAAAAAAAAATATAAAAATAAAAAAAATAACAAAAAAATTTAAAAAGATCGGAAAAAATTAAAAGGTATAAATTAAAATTTTTAAAAATTATAAGGAATAAAAAAATATTTTAAATTATGAAAAAATATATTAAAAAAATCGAAAACAAAAATAAAAAAAGTGAAAAAATTATAAAAAAAATCAGCTTCAAAAAAATTATTGAAAAATCGAAATGCGCGCGAACTAAACATGACCAACTACCAAGCGACTGCTGTTGTTGCCGCCAAAAACAAATAATTTCAGCAGTTTTGAGCGTTAACAGCGGCTACCGCTTCCCGTTATTTACGTATGCATGTATGGGTATATGGCACTGCCGCCCAACTGCCTGCAGCTCATAAGCAATGTGTGTGTGTGTAAGTACATATGTGTATGTGTTTATTTTTTGTTTTTATGTGTGCATTTTCATACCTTCCTCATCGCCCAACTTGTAGACCAACTCCTTGGCGCGATTTGGTATGTTGTCGAATTTCTCGAGTATGACTCCTTTAATGTGTTGCGCCCAGAGACGTTTCTGGTCACGATTTTTGGCTGTCAATTTGATTTGATTACGCGGCTCATGGTAGGGTATTACATAAAAGCTCGTCGGTTCGCCGGGTAAATGTTCGCTTAGCATTAGATTATTTTGCTGTGTGCGAGAAAAAACGAAAGCAAAACAGTTGAAAGGAAATGAATGAGTGCAAAAACAAATATAGAAATTTATAGTAAAAGTAAAAATGCCACTATCGAAATGGAAAATGGTGTGGCGAAGACACGTGTTTTCTTTGTAGACTTTATGGTTATATAACTTACGTGTATGTAACTCTTGAATTGCAGACGATTATCCTCTTTGGACTTAGTAATGATCAGCATCGTGTCGAAAAGGAAGACCATGCGTGGCTTATTGTGTTCCATGAGGAGACCCTCTTGGCGGAGTTCGCCCAAAACGGTGAGTTCTAGGAAAATAATTCAAGTGAAAATAATTAGTTAGAGATGTTATAAATAGGCTTAATATTTAATGAAGAGCAAATATTATATAACCATCATATGTAATATATCACTTTTTATTAAATATAACTTATTTTTAGCATTTTTGCAATTTTTTAAATTTTTCAAAATTTTTATTTTCAAAACCAATATTAATACTTTATATTAGGATGGCAACTACGTTTCAAATATTTAACCGCGTGTTAATTTCTTAAGCTTTTCATAAGCTTATTACGATTTTGAAATTTTTATGTAATATTTTTGTAAAAAGCTTACTAATTAAATTTCATAGTATTCACACTTTCCAACTCTGAAATATGTATAATATTTTTTGTACAAAAAACTTACTAACTAAAATTCATAGTATTCACACTTTTAAAATTGTTTCTTTCCATTTATGTCTACATTAAATACATCTGGCAACCCAATAAAAGTTAATAATTTAAAATAAACACAAAATTTTGTTCTAAACAAACAAAATGAAATATTATTTTTTAGCAAATAAGTAAACATTTTCATATTACTAATTTAAGTAAAAAAATAATTTTAAAAAAGTGGCAACTCCGAAAATTAATATTTGTAAAAACAAGTGTTCAAAAGTGTTTTATCCCTATTGCGAATTTTTATTGCATTACTTTTTTTAAATTCATATGGCAACTCTTTCCTAGTAAATTTTTTTTTCAAAATAACACCAACACTGACTATCAGTTAAAAAACAATGTAATTGCTAATATTAATTATTACTGGTAATAGTTTTTCCTTAATTTTATTTTCAGTATCAAAACCATAAACTTCATACACATTTCTTCTTCTTTGAACTCACCTGGTCCCAACCAACCGTCCAATATACCAGATAGTTCTTTAACTCTTATTTGTTGCTCCAACTTACGCTTCACCTGATCGATATTACGCGCCACTTGCCGCATGATTTCGTAGGCTTGCAACACTTCCTTCACATCGCAATGCTTACGAAGGTTCTGAAAAAGAAATAACAAATGGATGTGAGTAAATTTATAGAAAGTATTTGTAGGGTGCTTACGTCCAATAGCAGATGATATTTAAGTATACGTTGCACCGGCTTCAGCAAATATGAGCCGAGTGGCAATTTGTGTTGCAACATTTTTTGTGTGGACGTCAGCAGTGCGTTGGTGTGTGTGGCCTGTAACAGTTTGGTCAGCAGTGATATGGCTTCAGGATAACTTGTACTGTAAGGAGAGGAAGAAGAGAAGAAATCGTTAACAAAGACTTCACATTAAAAACTTCTTAAAATATTTACGAAACTTAAATTATGAAAATGTTTTGGTAATAAATACGAGTATATCTTTTTTGTTAGAGGAGCTAGTTCTTAATAAACATAAAATTTATAAAAACCAAAAACTGGGGTATTCTGATTTTACTCATAAATTTTAAGGTCATTTTGAGAAGTTGAAAATTCTGTCCTATGAAAACTTATAGGATTATTTCATTGAACTCGTAGTTTTGCCGAAAATCGAGATAACCTTTCGTTAACCTTAAAAATTCAACCACCCGCACCACAACTTCTTCCCGACCTCAGATCGTCCGAAAATTATTTTTCATTTCATTTTGGTTATTTTATTTTGCAATGAAGACGTTAAAAAGGGATGTTCTAAAAATGGCATCACCAAAGTTAAAGACACAAACTTTTTATGGGTAAGATTTTTGGCGAATAAATATTATATTTTAAATTCAAGTTTAAAAATTCTTAAAAAAAGTGAAGTAATTTGCAATGTGTAATTATATTTGTATAATTTTGTTAAGAGTGGCAGCTCTGTTCAACGAATATTTTAACGCAAGCGCTTCAGAAAATTTCCGGCGTTGTAAATGTAGCGAATAATTTTCCTTCATTTGATATATGTATGTATGTACGTGCTTTTAGAATTTGGGCAAAGGTGGCAACCCTTTTCTGCCAACATTTAAATGCATGCTTTTCAAAACATTTTTTTATTGAACGTTGTCGAATTTCCAATTTAATTATTTATTTTTTATTAAATTATGTTTCCTCAGGTGGCAACTCAGTAGCAATTCAACATTCCTAATTATGATTTAAGGCTGTCAATTTTAAAATAATTTTCTATTTTACAATAAGTAATCATGTATTTTTCTTTAATTGTATTTTTGTTAAGCGTGGCAACTCTGTTAAATTAATATTTTAACGCTATAATATATGAATATTTTTGTACTGTAAATTAAGAGAATAATTGTATGTTATATGATATATGTACGTACATATGTATGTGTGTATATGTATGTATGTATGTATGTATATAGAATTTGAATAAAGGTGGCAACTCTTTTCTAAGAAAATTTTAACGCATATTGAAAATATTTTTGTTTTATTAAACAAATATGCAAGTTAGTCATATATGCATTTTTTTTTAGTAAATTGTGTTTGTACTCAGGTGGCAATTCAGTAACAATTCGGCATTTCTAATAACGATTTTTGGCTGTCAGTTTTAAAAGTATTTCTTATTAAAAAAAAGTATATCAAAAAGTAATAATATATTATTTGTTTTATTGTAGTTTATTAAGGGTGGCAACTCGGTTCGATTAATATTTTAACCCAATCATAAAGAAATATTTTTTGGACTGTAAATTAAGAGAATAATTTTATGTTATATGATATACGTTTAGAATTTGAATAAGGGTGGCAACTTTGTTTGATTAATAAATTAACGTACGCATTTAAAAATATTTTTTGGACCGTAAATTAAGAGAATAATATTATATTAGGAATTGAATAGAGCTGTGGCAACTCTATAGTGGCAACTCTTATTATTATTAACAACATTTTTACGAAGGTGCTTCAAAATATTTGTTTTATTAAAAACTGTAAAATTTGCAATTTAAAAATTTATTTTTTACTAACTTGTTTTTTGGTCAGGTGGCAACTCTATAAAAGACAACTTTATATTTAATTTAGAATTTTCGGTTACGAAGCCAACAAAAAGAAATCGTTATACCGTTCTCCTGACAGTTTGGTCTACATATATATTCCAAGAAGAAAATTCGTTTCCTGCACGGACATTCGTAACTGTGGAGGGTATTCTAGCTTCAACGCAACCAAAGTTCGCGTTTTTTTTTGTTTTTTATGAAATCTACCTATATGTCATATTGCTATATAAAAATGTGCTCCTCTTTGGGAACACTATGATTGTTCAGTTGAAAAACAACATTTGAGATTTAACAACTCAATTCGAATTAATTTTGAACTCTATTCCGAGTCAAGCTTAAATGTTTATTGTCTTACTAATCATTTCTTCTTATTTTTTTATTACTCCGACAAACAAAACAAATATGTACTTATCGCCCAATAAAAATCACCATTGTCAAATTGAGAATTCCAACCGCTGGCAGGGTCACTGCAAACAAAAGTTTCAAATGCCAGCCAAAGTGCAACTGTCAAAAACGCAAAGCTTTAGCAATAAAAAATATGCAAGTACAGCACATAAATTGCACTGACAGTAGGAGTCAAATACCAAAGCGACAGAATGTCACTCAAAGCGGCCAAGGCGAGCCTGAGGGTGGTGAGGCGCTGCAGCCCGCCATTTGGTGGCAGCGTGATGGCAGCACCAAAGAATGCAAATCACAATCATGAAATCGTCATTTTTACATTTTTCATTTACTATTTCTTGCATTTGCTTCTGTTGTTGTTGCCAATAAGAGATTCCAACACGGTGTGCCGTGGCAACTTGCAAGCATGCAACAAGTACTCGAAACGTGTTTTGTTCGCCTGTCAGCGTGCACTCAACTAACTGACAGTGACAGAAAACAACCGCCAGCGCACTGATAGCGCAGCACTCCCACGAAAGCTTTGCAGCGCAGTTTTGCACAGTTAGCCCAGAACTGTCTGAATGGCTTATTGGTAATGTCATCACTTCATGCTGAATATCTATCAGCGAATCTAGCGGAGCTCAAGACTCCAACTATGCCTCCAAGTTGTAGTAAATATGAATGCCCTCGAAGCGTATAAGCGCAAAAACAATAAAAATAACAATAACTATAACAACAAACAGACAGCAAGTAAGAAATAGATGGCGTGTTTGACAGCAACGAACTTCTAAGCAGCCACCAATCTAAGCGACCATCCATATCCACCAGTTTGGTTACAGCGCTGCGCGCTTTTGGAGGCAGCTAGTGGAGCAGCACTCAGCGCTTGTCTAACTGTCTAGCGAGCAAGCTAACTAGACACCTATCTGCGTGTATGTTTTGTGTGTTTGTGGCGGACGGCATGACTGTCTGCATAGTTAACTGGCTGCTTGATTGCTTGGCCGACTAGCTGGCTGGCCGTTTGCCAAATGAAGTAACTGGACTGTCGTCTCAACTGGCTGCGTGTCTATCGCTGTTATGCTATCACTCGCTGCACTGCTGTCTGCCACATTCGCGTTAGGCCAGCAACTAAGTTCTGCAGGCAATATTCTAGCTATCTGCACAGTGTCTACTAAGAAAGTTGTGTGCACACAATGGGAAACCGCAAAAGCGCAATTTTTCTTCGCTTTTCTAATTTCTACCTTGTTGTTCTCGTAAAGAAATCAAGATCAGCGTTTTCTTCTGGTTTAGTTTCTTATTGTTTTTTTTTTCTGTTTTAAATTTCATTTATTTCTCTTTTTGTTTTACTAGAACACGCTTCTACCACTTTCATGCTCTGTTAACTGATTAACCATGTTGGGGCATCGTAAAGCTGGCTAGCGCTGTTGATGTTGCCATGCACCATTGCTTTTGGTGTGCAAATAAAATTTAATTTGGTGTCCGTTCGGGTGAAAAGAAAATCGTATGAATTTGAAATAATAAAATCAGCCACACGAAATTGGCAAGTCGCTTGTGCGAAATCTGATTAGACAAACGAGAAAGAAGCGGCAATACATGTTTATATGTATTGAACAGGAAATTACAAAGAACTAAAAAACTATTGACCGATCATTAGACATGCAAGGCCCAGCTAAGCATTATTCCTGCATTCAAGCAGTTTTTCCTTTTATGTGTTATTTTTTATTAGAAACAGTTGTATTTCTCTTTCAGTTAAATTTTGGTTCTTTTCCTTTAATATTCCTCAACTTTTTTGGCGAAGTTTTCAACACTCTCCTAAATGTAGGCAACGTTTTATTTTCAGACATGTTTTAGTACAGTCGCACACTTAATATGCAATAGCAAAACAGTGAAGTAAAGTGTTTGACGTAGTTAAAAGCAACTTTCGGTATTATTATCGTTCTTTTACGCTAAAAGTAAGATAACGTATAAGGTACGGCTAGTTTAGAATTCTAAAAATATCGGTTTTCAGCCTGTCAAATCTCTTATGCCGTCTTAGCTTTTAGATTAATGTGAAACCTAAAATAAGTTTTCTCAGAATGTCGTTTTTGAAATCGGGCGAAGTCTAACGCATGAATACATTATACAATTTTAACTCTAGTTTTACAGTTACATTCTCGATTGATTGAATTGCTTTTTTCGGTCAGAAATTTTTACTTTTTTTACAAGTCCACCATTATCCGATTGGATGTATTGCTAAAAACATATCGTCACCTGAAATGCAAAATAACGTATCATCAAAAAATTCGAAATTGAGTGCCTTATTGATTATGATTTACTACTTCAAATTACAAACATAATATTACATATGTCCAACATTTTCAGGTTCTGCGCTCAGTTATAAACCAGTTTTAACCAATATTAAAAATTTTTTTCACTTATGTTCCATTTTATGCCGTGTTTAATTCATGCACTGTAAATTTCCGAAAATGTTGTTACGTTATTTTGCATTTCAGGTGACTATATTTATTTACAACAAAGTTGTAAGGGATTAGGTTGTTAGGTGGGATGTATGTCTGACGACGAACCTAAACCTTTAGGAGGACGATTGAAACCACAGAGACTAAAATTTCCTCAGGAGTTCATCAATTGCATATGCGAGACATCGCCAAGACACCCTCGGCAAATAGTTGCGAATATTTTCCTCCATTTATTTGCATAGAGGGTGTTCTATAATATTTTCTCACCTTGGCAGTTTCTACAATATGCGTTGTATGGTGTCCCTAGTCTCCTGCATGTCTCCAACAGGGCAACGAAGTTTTGAATTTTAACAGTCGGCATGTACGGTCCTTATGCCGCATGTTTTTTTGATTTGTTGAGCAATCTAATCTATAACACAGCTCAATAATATCTAAAACATGTTTGTCGATTAAATATCTAGAATTCGCCAGAATCGGAATCGTATTGTAGGGTATTGTCTGCTCTGAGTAGCTAATTTGCTTCACAATTACTAGAAATATTATTATGTCCTGGAACCCATTACAGTGAAATAGGTAGTTAAACCCATAAAGAAATCAAGATCAATGGATTCTTTCACTATCTTCGATAGACCCTAAGACATTTTAGTGATTTCAAAGCCGCTTAGCTATCTGTAGATATAAACATATTTCGTGTTATGGTCACACTCTATGTTAGAATAAGTACTTTTTAATTACTGTGATCACCGCTTGGAAAACCGAGCACTGCTCTGGTAGTCGAAAGACGTTTCTGGTATCTATTTTTGCAGAAAAGACACAACCTTCCACTCGATTATCTACTGTGGACCCATCCGTATAGACACTAGTCCCTGTTTCTCTGTCCATTTCACCCCTATGCCAATCTTCTCTGGAAGGGAAGGCGGTATTGGGAATTGAATTTAAGTTTAATTCTAAAGAATTTCAAAAATGCTTTGTATTAGTTAGAAACGGGTACTTGTTTCTTAGAATGACCTTATTACAGACGACTATTAGGAACGATTCCCTCAGTGTAAGAGCTGACTTTGCTGCGAGATGTTTACTGAACAAGTATGTGAGAAGTAAATGTAAAATAATATTATAGAGATTAATTTTTTTCAGTTAGGACGGGTTCCAAGCATCACTGTCGTTCGGAGAGGTTCTCTTGAAAAAAAAAACCGCAATTTTGTTTCAAAATTTAAATTTTTCTCATATCCTTAAAACAGCCCGAAAAAGGGGATTCAATCTTTTTTCCTTAATACCATAATAAAATGTTTAAATTTGTAAATTTTCTGTCTTGTCCTTGGATTTTCACTTACCAATATGTTGTGTATACATCAAATCTTTCGCGCAATTCTATAAAACATTTCGCTATTTTTCCTGGGTCCATACCAGAGTTGATTAACTGCTTCAGGAGCGTCGAGTTGAACTCATAAATCTCTTCAATATTTGAGAAGAGTATTTTCAGTTCGTCATAACGTAGGCAGGCACGTTCCCTCCAATCCGATAGATAACTGTAAAATGATATTAAAAAAGTTAAAAATTAAAATTAAGATAAATATTCCGAAATATTTTTTTGTGAAATGACTAAGAGAAAAAGGAATTTAGAGTTTTAAAATCGATTTGTGCCACTCACCCTTTTATGACCTGCCCCAAGTCCTCCACAAAACTGCGTTCAGAGTCGACTATCTCTAGCATAGCGCGCTCTAAAACTGTCATACCACTATGCGGATCCATAAGTTCATTCTCACTTTGATCGGCCAGACTCTCAACACTCGCCAAATACGATGTGGCCAGCTTGCCATTCAGATGATCCGAACCGGAACTAGAACTAGACGATGTTGAGCAAATGGAAGACGAAGAAAGCGGACGATGTTTGAGTTTGGCAATCTCTGGCAGCATTGGACCACCTTTGCGTGACTCTTTTGGCGAAAACTTTGACTTAATATCAGTTAGGCGATCTAAGCTCTCCGCCGACATTTTGCTCGCCTCCTCAAGCTCTTCCAACTGCTGTGCAGTGGGCAATTTTATTGGTACTGCACCGCCCAAAGTATTGGCCTTCGCTGCCAAGCTTTTAGAGCGCGCATAGGTGAGCATCGGTGAACCGGACACAGTTGAGGCACAGGCTGCCGACGAGCTGCGCACTAAAGGTTTAGAGATCACTGGCTTATTAATAGCTTCGATGAGTTCAACGCTTGTCATGGATGAGTTCATGCTGTCCTTTTCATTGAGTGTAAGGGATGCGAGGTCTTTTGTGATTAGCGGATAGTTCAAAGTCTCTACAAAATCAGAGGGTGACAAAGGTGCAGTGGCGATAAACTCTTTGGATGGTATTGGTGGTGGTGTATTGAGCGCGCTAGAGATATTATTATTGTTGTTTATATTATTATTATTGTGATTGTGATTTTGTTGGTGTTCCACCGCCAGTGGCAAGCTGGTTGGTGGCGGCGGTGCACATGCGGCAGTTAACATTTGCGATGTGGTGGCCAATTGCTCCATTTCAATTAGTTTAATACTTTCTTGGCGTTCATAATTCGGCAGTGATAACTTGTAGTTTGCGCTAAAGTTGAAAGCACCAAGGGAATCGTTCGTTTTTACGGCTGAGGTATTTTGATTAGTCGGTGTAACCTCACCATCGCCAGTAGAACCCTCCAAACACGGTATGGTAACTACAGCCGGCGTCGGTGGCTTCTTTAGACCGCGCGCGGGCTTCGCCTCAGTATACGAGTGAAAGTTGAGCGCATCTAAGTACTCGGAACTGGAATCGAAGGTCTCAACTAATTCGCTACCCGACTGCGTTAACTTCCCGGTAATCTTAGAGAGCGGTATATGTGAGAGCTTTACTTTGTGTATGCTGTTCGGCGTTGAAGTCGCGCTTGGTGGTGGCGCTTTTTTCACGTACCGGTGATGCAGCGCTGGCGATTGTGTTGGACTCGTCAAGTGTGTGGGTTGTTGCTGTAGCGCGTCTATGTCCACAGTTTCCACGCGCTCCGCATCAGAGTGTGTAATTATGCGCTGGACATTGGGTGACAGTATGCGTATTTGATTGCGATGTTTGCTGGGGCTGTTGAGACTGCCGCCGCTGCCCGAGCTGTGGACGAATGGCGTTTCGCGCGACAAGCGTGAGCCTGTTGGGCTATTATGACATGCGCTACCGCTACCGCTTCCACTGCCGCTGCTGCTACTGCGTTGACTGCACGAGGACGACGATGAGAGCGAATTGAGACTGCGACTACTCGCACTGTAAGTGTGTTTTATGTTGTGATTGTGGATGCCGTGAAAGCTGTTGTTGTGGCTGTTGCTATAGGCGAGGTTGAGCAAAGCAAGCGTGGTGTTGCGACCGCCGCCAAAGCCGCTGTCAGTAGAAGCACTCAAAAAAGTTCCGATCTCTGGGGACTGTTCGTTTAACTGTCGCTTTGGTAGCGCAGGTGAAGGCGAATGTGAAGGTTGCTGCCGCTCTTCCCCTACAGCGTAACAATTACTCTTATTACTGTTGCTGTCGCTACAATTATTGTTATTGTTGTTGTTGTAACCGCCTATATGGAAACTATATTCGGCGCTTAACTTTTCCTCTGCGCTGAAACTTGAACTGCGACTACTCTTATTGCTGAGCGTCGGTGAGTCGCTGTGATTGCTTGCAATGCTTACATTACCGTTAGAATGCTCGTCAATGCTGTAGGCGTTCTCGTCGCCGTTTTCGCTTATTTTTATATTTTCGCCACTGCTGTTCTGCTGATTTATGTTACTATTATTATTGTTGTTAATGTTATCGTTTGTATTTTTGTTGCTAGCCTCGAGCGCACTCGTCAAGGTGTCGTAGATGCCCAAAAGCGATGGTGCCAATTCTGTGGAGCTGCCTGCAGTTAACGAAAAGTAGAAGAAGATGCATAAGAAAATTGGTTAGTTTAGTTGTAAATTAGATGAACATATGTGTGGAGTTAGAGTTAACGAACATGATTTGCATAAATACGATAATAACCGAATTTCAACAGTCATATATATAATTTAAGTTGCCATGTTGATACAATTCAATTGATTTCTAGTTCAGACCTATTCTAACCAACAAAAACAATCTAATAATCTTTTCAATACCATTTACGATAGGGAATATAAGGTATAACCAGAAATATTTTTCCTAAAAAGTCACCGAAAACACCCTTAACATTTACTATCTGATCAAATATGACCAAACGGGTGATTCATTTCGAGGTTCTCTACTTTTTTAAAGATAAAACACAGAAATTTCAAATTTAATGGGGAATGTTTATTATCATTCGAAAAAATATTCTTTGGCATTTTTTTTTTTTGAAAATTATCTCTTTCAAAAGTTGACCGCGGCTACGTCTCGGATGGACCGTTGAGTCCAATTGAGTTGAGACTCGTTAGAGCATTTCCACCGGTAACTGAGGAAAGACAAGCGTGATGTCTTGTTCCAAGAATGTTTTTTCAGAATATATTAAAAGTATAGAATCTTCATCTGGAAGTCAAGACAGCAAAATCAACACAGAAGACAGTTACCAGTTTGGTGCTATTTTAATGGATTTAACAAAAGAATGCTAATAAGTAGTTATAAATTTGAAAAAGCGAAGGAATTTGTATAGCTCGGTATCAGCACGAATTTCATCAAAAATCTAAGCTTCAAAATCAAGGAAAGAATAACTTTTGTTATCAGCTACTCTGGATTACCACCAGCTGTATAGTTAAACGCATACAAATTTATCGAATGGAAGCTGATGTTTCTTCGGTTCGAGACCCACAGGTGAACAAAGAAAGCAAGTTCGCTCAAGCATCCAATGGAATAATCAAATTTTATTTTA
Source organism: Bactrocera tryoni (assembly GCF_016617805.1). Taxonomy (NCBI): domain Eukaryota; kingdom Metazoa; phylum Arthropoda; class Insecta; order Diptera; family Tephritidae; genus Bactrocera; species Bactrocera tryoni. Next base: position 19,611,815 of record NC_052501.1, on the reverse strand, counting down.
ACTTCAATACACCTGTAATAGGATGTAAGTACAACTGGCATAACCTCGCAAAGGATAGAGGCTACTGGCGAACTTTAAGTTCTCGGCCCAGACCGTTCCTCCGTTGTACTACCAAAGAAGAAGTGGAAGAAAATGGATTTCCATCATATTTCTCAGCACAGCAATTTTGATTACCTGCTTCTGAGTCCTCTTAAGTAGCCTGAATAGCGTCAGAGTAGTACAACCCATTTCAGTTTTTGAGATATCGAGCTGAAACCTTGCACACGCTTCTCCAAAAAGCCACTCATTTGTTGAAATCAATCATATCGGACCAATCTAGCACATAGCTGTCATATGAACTAAATGATCGGAGTCACGTCTTTTTATGGAAAATCCTTTCATTTGACTTGATTTCTTCACAAAATTTGACATGTATTATTGTCTAAAGTAACGCTGCAATATAAGCTGACATACAAAGTGACCGACCAACCTCAAAATCTTTTATGTAAACTTTCCGCTGAAAATTTTATGTTTACTTCAGTACACCAATCCCTTGAGAAAATTCTATCAATATACGATTGTGGCGCCAATGTGCTGTTCGTTGCAAAAATTGACGTCGCGTCTAGTTAACGACTAGCTTAGCATAAGAGTGCACCAAAGCTATTAACAATCAATCCATCTGCATAAACGCTCAAATCACTATTCAAATCAACCGGCCAATGTCGATGCCACATGCCAAGTAAAATTCGTAATGACATGCTGTGATGGGCAGGGTCCTGCGCTGGGACCAAAGTAGAAATCAATAGCTCGCCTGTCAGTGATGGATGCGTGCGAAAGCAAATGGCCAATGGAAAATGCAACAATTTGTTATTATTATTGATTTAACTTGAGGTATTTTGCCACAAACACACACACACACACATTCGTACATGTGTAAATATAATTATATGTGAAGAACTAGCTGAAGACAGCACAATGAGCTTGCTGAAGGACCATTCGGCTCTAAGTACACAAATGCTCGAATTGATTAATTGAATTCTTTGGCTTGTAATGGCAAGCGATTCATTTTACATATGTTGCACTTTGCCTATTTAATAATACTTAGGGTGGGGTGTAGGTCAGAGCGGTTTTAATGGCGCAGAGTGTGGCGATTCCCTTTACTTTTTGCGCTTGCAGGGCTTATAGACATACAAAATTGTAATAAGCCATTACTTCAATTATAAACTAAACTAAGCATGTAATTACGTCGAGTAGGGCTTAGACAGGGCTTCGGCTTCGCAAAGCCCTCGTGTTGCCTTTATGATTTGCATAAAAATGTACTGACTTTTCAGTTGCCAATCTGCCACATCTTGATGGTTATGGCTGGGGCTGTCAGTTCGTTTACCGCCATCAATCAATCGCTTATGGCATGTTCGTTTCGCATCGTTTCGACGAACGCATGCAAAGTTCGTTTATTACATACACACTTAACTGTACACGGACTTAGTTACTCTCATTTAGTGCCAGCACTATTGGCGAACAACAACTCAATATCATCGCAGACGCTCTTGAACATGCAACACATCAGCTGAAATCGCCACAAAATTTAAGTGCTGCGTGCCACTTGCAACATTGTTGATTGCATTTGCAGCAAATTGTTTGACTGACTAACTGACCGACTGTCTGACTGTCTGGCTGATTGCCGCAAATGTGCCAGTGCATGTTGTGAAGTTATGCCAAACATTATGGCATTTCATTAACGTTTGTGGCAATCAGGTGAACATGTTGTGCATGCCACATAAATTAGTGCAACATAATTGACTACAGCAATAAAATTATGTGTGTCGCATTGCAGTGGCATTTATTTATGCGTGACTTTTGTGTTTCATTTCAGCCACTCAAGTTTTTCTTATTTTTTTGGTGATTACAATAGATAATATCTTTCCCATACGTCTCATATCCAAATCGGTATGATAGGATATGAGAAGCGTGGACTTTAGAAGGCACTAACGGGTCCTAGAAAACCACCAACACAGAGTTGGCTTATTAAAGAGCTGTGTGCATAGTAGGCAAGCCAGAAGGCCAATACTTTTATGAAAGAGAGAATTAAAAGCAGTTAAGTCATCACAGGGTATTTAGAACTAAAATCTCGCACTGACAAGTCTGGTAAACATTACGTCCGCGATTGTGGAGACCTCAGCTACTTGAGACAGATAGTTTCCACGGCTCTAATTAGTACCAATTTAAAAGACCTTCAACAGCATGGTTAGAGATAACTTAGAAATCTCATGAAGTTCACCTAACTGTTCAATGTTAGTTGGTTGGTTTCCTCTTGGGAGCATACTGGGCGTAATGATGCCTTAAGTGCAGCCAAGCGTTCCTGCTTTTTACAACCAATCACCAAGCCAAAGAACAGATAAACCGTGTGATAGGGCGAAAAATTACCACGTGACTATACATTATCATCTGCAAAAAAAAAAAACACAAGTGGTTTCTTGCAATGAGGAACTAGCTAGAAATTAGACTTCTCCATGAGTTAAGTTTATTCAAAAAAGTAGTTCCAAAGATGCGAGGAATCGTTGCGCGTGCGCTCCAGGTACTATGTCTTGTCCTCGTTCACTACAAAAGCAACCGATTGCGCTGACCGCTCTAACTAACCTCTCAGAGTAGTCAGTGGCGTTGCGGTTGTGCTCAACATCATTCTGCATAATCGTATAAGCATCACAGGGATACCAAATTTAGACATGTTGTCGAACCGGTAACTACTATCAGTGTTGTTGGAAGTAGCTTTGAAATCGACAAGCACGTGTGGCGTGTCGCTCTGTTTGTCCAGAGCCCTCTAGAGGGTTTGACATATTATGAAAAACTGGTCTGTGGCGGATTTACAAGGTCTAAGGCGGCACTTATAAAGTCCAAACAGTTCACTTATAATGGCATGGAATGGATTTCCCTTATTCAAATATTGAAAAAAATATAAAGCGCAGTACAAAAACTATATAATCTGAGGAAACAATATACTAAGCGTACATCAAACACTTATAATGCCTATGGCTTGTATGTTGCTGAATTAACTATATTTTATTTCCGAATTTCAAAAAATTTTTTAGCAGTAAAAGTTTGGTTTACATTAGAACCAAATATGCTTTTGAGAACCTCAATATTTTCTTATTTGAGAAATGTTTGAGAAAATTGCCCTTCGTTTGGTTGTTGCAACCTTTGATATTGCTTTTAAAGTAAATCGGATGGAAACTGGTCTTGAGACAACAAATTCCGACATATCTGAAACCATTGAGCCTCAACAGAATATTTACGATAATTATATGAATTCATATATGAAGACAGAATTAAACGAGTTTCTCACTCACTCAAGAATCAATATTCCAAGTATATGCCATGCAACTAAGCCAAGAAGGAAAGTCTAAACTTCCAAAACAAGAAGGTAGTAACTTGTATGCTGTTGCTCAGCAAATGAGAGAAACAATAATATGTAGTAGCAATCACGTGAGCACTTCCTTGACTGCCAACCAAGCATACACACACACATAGATACACACATATGTATGTAGGTAATGCTGCATGCCACAGTCATATCAGCTCATTACAATTAATCTAGCAATTGCTTAGTAGCTAAGCCACAAATAAACAGTTGTTAGGCAGCAAGTCGACAATGAACTGACACGTAGGCTGCAACGGCGAAGGCGACTGAGTGAGTTACCTTTTGCGGTTGCATGCAGCAAACGGTAGCCAACGGCAACTCTAATTGCAACATTGACGTTGCAGCGATTACGGACAGCACAAAATGAAGCGAAGCGCGAAATGCGCGGACACTGTAGCGGCGGATAGCTCCAGCAATGGCAGTGGTAAGTACAAGTAAATTGAAAACTTTGTGCCACTGCGAGTTGCAGCGCAGATGCGCTAATTTCTGCTCCGCCACTGCAACGACTACCACACTTTACTACTTTTGTTGTTAGTAGTGGTGTTTCAAGTACGAAAATATGTGGTAGTATGTTTGTTGCACACAGCATGTGGCAAGTTGTGTGAAATTTTTGACAAATGCGCAGTTGTGTTGCAAAATGATGTTACCGTTGTTGCTACTCAACGGCTGGACGGCTTTTAGATGAATGACTGAGTGACTTAGTGATGGACGCCGCGTCCGAGTGGCAGCCCAACTGAATTGGCATTATGTGGTACTAACGAATGTGGCATGCTTTAAAATTATCAGCTGACTAAATGACTGCATGACTGACTGCCTGACTAACTAACTGACTGACTGCCTGACTGACTGACTGACTGACTAACTAACTGACTGACTTACTACCTGACTGCTTGACTGACTGCCAGACTGACTGACTGACTGCTTGACTGACTGCCTGACTGTCATGAAGGCAAAACTAATTCTTTGCGCTCCACTTTTCATTTTGTTAACCATTTTCCGGAGCGACTTGACTGCTCAGTCATTTCGGTCATTTCACTCGCCGTGTGTACGGCAGCTGCGTGGGTTGCTACCTTCAAGCGTGGCGTAACGTTCGTGGTGGCACTTTGTCGTTGTGGCCGTAAGTCTGACCCACTTCATTGTATGAAATTTGTGGCAGCCACTTGCTGATGTTACCTGGCTTGACGGCGCAAGGCAGGCACATGCATCAACTGACTATGCAACGGATTGACTTGTGGCGCAAACAAACATACCTACATAAATCAAAATATATACTCAATAATATGTGTGGCAGCTTGTGTTCGCTGAAGAGCGCTTTTAAAGTGCTTTTCAGGTAAATTTCATTACGCGCGCTGATGGGCAGACAGGTTCCGTGGCTTCAGCCAGAATGCCTGTCAACACATCACAGCTCGCTACAAACAAATATACATACTTACATGAAATATAAACGAATTTTGGCGCATAAAAAGCATACCGTGGCAGATAATCTTTCGTACGTGGGCAGGTGTTGCACGAATTTCGCAAGCAAAGCTGCTACCGCATGCTTGTTTATTGTATATGTGGCAAGTGCTTCACATAAGAAATATGTTTATGTATTTTTTTATATGCTGCCACTTATTTGTGGCATGCTCTATTTATGTTAAATTAATTGCCACAAATGTTAATTAAAAGCCGCATTTTGTTTGATTGCAGTGAAATTTTGCTGAAAGTTTGTCCGCCAAAGCGGCTCTTCGTCTGATTGATTGACCGCGTGAGCGACGTGCTATTGATAATAAGAAGGCGTTGTGCTAATCTATATTTGCGTCCACTGGCGGCAGACAAGGTGAAAGTCGTTCATGCGGAATGCTCATGAATTATGTCGATTATCTTGTGTATTTTAGTTATTAATTTGATATTATTATTTTTTTAATTTTTATTGAAGTTAAATTTTATTTAACAAACAAAGCATATGAAAAAGTGGATTCTGAAGATTAACCGCCATTTTGTATGGAAATGTTTAAATAATTTTTTATACATACAAAAACGTATTTATTAAAGTCCGATTGGACGACGTTCGATTTTCTCTTTTCTTATTTCCAGAAGCCGTGGGAGGACAAGGATAGTGATGGTTTGCAGACATGGTTTACTCTATCACCTCCAGCTTTTTGACTATAAAAAAATAAAAATTAATTTCGGCGAGGTTGAAAAAAAGTTACAGAAATTCTCACCATTTTGAAATTTTCGTATAAAAAAGGGAAGGAGGCCACGCAAGCCACCAATGAAATTTGTGAAGTTTACGGAGACGATGCAGATTATTCAACAATTTAGGTAGCTTTATTGTACTACGTAAGTAGCCTTTGAAATCCAACGCGAAATCACTCTTGCCAAGAAGTGATATTTGGTCTGAGTAGGCAATTGAAAAGTAAACACCTCTCCCGACGAACAAAGACCACATTCTACCAGTCCCCCCTCAATCCCGTCCTGCGTGGGAGTGTTTGAGATAAACGTTTTAAGGAAGATTTACGATCATTTGCGTCGAGGGATACGGTGATATTGACATAGTTGAGCGGGTCAAGAGACAGCGGCTACGCTGGCTAGGTCATGTTATGCGGATAGAAGAGAAGGTTCCAGCTTTAAAGGTTTTCGCCGATGGCAGTAGAGGAATAGGAAGATCTCCACTCCGTTGGAGAGATCAGATGGAGAAGGACCTGTCATAACTTGGTATCTTGAATTAACGTCAAGTAGTGAAAAGAAGAAGCGACTGGCGGGCTGTTGTTATTTAGGCTATAACCGAGTAAGCTGTGTCTACACCAGTGAAGAAGAAGAAGGTTGCCTTTTATATTTCACGATTTGACGACCCTAGAGCTGCATCTCCAACTTGATAGCAAAGTTTGACATTTTTGTTATTGTACGTACTTAGAACATTTTGAAATACAATCCCCATTTGGGTTGCTTACAGTAACTTAAAATATTCATCTCGGTCTAAAAACGGATTTTAGTCCCGAACAGTTTCGAGCGATTTCTTTTCCACTGTCGACTTGAATCGATGTACTTCATTAAAGTTTTGGCGGTAAAGCTCCAAAGGCCAATGTTTATCGGTGGCATAGCAAATTCAATTGAGGTTCTAGATCATTCCATAAGGATTTCGTGAAGTTTAATCAAAATCAGTTGTTGTTTCGGAAACTATTGATGCATTCAATATTGCATGAACTTTTGACTGTTTGTCGAAACCTTAACACTATAATAACGCCAAATAGTAAACTCTGAGTATTACACAACCATTTGTATGTGAGTTAACATTCAAGAAATTTGGAAAACCAACCGCCGAAGATGGATTATTTTTCACCACGCCAATGCGACCTCTCACACATCCACTTAAACATCGATTTCATGAGTCACATGCCGCATAGTCCTGACTTGGCATCGAATGACTTCTTTTCATTCTTGTAAGTAAAAAATAAAATAAGAAGTCAACTTTTTTCAACACCTGAAGAAGTGGTTGTTCATTCAAAACGCATGTTTTGGAGATAATTCAATCAGAGAGGGAATGGAGCTTCGAGAATTGGTTCTAAGGCGGGCAAAAGGGTATAGATCTTAATGCTGAATATTTATAATTTTCAATGACTAAATAGGTTTTTGTTCTTTAACTTCGTATTACAAAAGACAACCCTCGTACTTGCAAAACTGTGCCCTCATATTCTCACTTATTTATTATATAAATTATTTTCTATACCCAAATAACCAATTTGCGCTACATAATTGTTTGCTATATTGTCCGTATTTTTGAAAAGATAAAATAAAAATGAAAACCAAAAAAACTTTTAAATCCACTGTATTGATGGATGTCACAATTTTGCAATAAAACAGGCTCAATTAATCCCAATGAAATTATCAGCGCTTAAAAGCTGACTAATTAATAAAAATGCAATCGGACAAAGATGATGATAAAGCAAAGCGAAATGTAAGCAAACGAATGAATACATACGAGCGTACACTTTGTCTCGTATCCTAAGTGAGTCTGTCTTGCATAATATGTGGCAAACAACAACCACAACGCAAAATTAACAACAACTAGAGTCAATAGCGAGCTATGATTTACCAGCTGGTTTGCTGGGGACACATGTGAGGCGCGCCAATTGCAACATGTTGCTAGCGTGTTAAGTGGCGCCGCTCGACACTTGACCAGTGACGCCTCATGTAGCGGGAAACGTGAAATATGTGAAAACTGAAATTCAAAATTGTAAGCAATTGTTGTTGTTTTATTTTTATTTCGTTGCTGTTGTTGTACGTTTTTTCTTACTTTTTGTTGTTTCAGCTTTATTTTAGTTAGTGTTTGTTGTTGTTATTGTTGTTATATGTTTTTGTTGTTGTAGTCCACTTTTTGTTGTTTTAGCCTAATTTTAGTTATTGTTTGTTGTTGTTGTTGTAGTTTATTTTTTGTTGTTGTAGTTTTATTTTAGTTGCTGTTTAATATTTGCATATCTCATTTTGTTGTAAACTTAAATGTAGCAACATTAATCCACAATAACAACGACAACAACAGCAGCAAAAACAATATAGCAATAGCGCCTGCGTGCCACACTACAACATTGAAGGAAATCAATAAAAAAATCGAAATATCAAAAGCAGAAAAAGAAAAGCTTAAACGCAAAGCTGGCAAATGTTGTCGAAAATCCGCCCGGCGCCGGGCCTATTTATCGCAGACACACACCAAACAATAAAACCAAAAGCAAACATGCAATAACAGCGCATAGACGCAACACACATACACACACACACGCAGTCGGAGTCCACTGTAATTCCTGCTTGTCGTTTGGTCACCGAAAATGTCAACGACCAAGGCAACGCCACAAACGAACATGCAGCAACGAAAATGGTAACAGCGCGTCGCTGCGCTGCCTCCCCTCCCCTGTCTTCCCCACCAGCACCATTTATTTTAAGCTGACATTGCCATTGCCGCATATCACGAGAGCGCAACACACAAGTATATATAAATATCCATGCATAATTGCTGCTGCGCGCTGCCGCAACTGCAACAATTGCCGATATTACGCCACACTGCACATTCCATGCATAAATTTCCAATGTCAGCAGAGCGCACCAGCGCCCACTGCCGAGCAGCAGAAGGTGGCTGGCTGTCGTGGCATTATTACTGGCAATCAGCAGACGACGGCAAATCTGTTGCTTGACGGCCGATTGTTTGTTGTATTGTGTGTGACGTGCGCGCATGCGTGAACGAATTGTACGCATGCGCATTCACATGCGCGATTTACAGCTGCAGCATGTTGTGCACTGACTCACTCAATCAGCGATCGTCACAAGCCGAGCACAAGTGAAGCGAGCGCCAGCATGTCAATTAAGCGGTTGGCGGCGCTGGTGGTGCTTCATGTTGACAGTGAGCCGCCCGACGACGACGCTGACTGCGCGCTATGACATTTTTATCACACGTCTGTGGGGACTAAAAGCACTAATAGCACACAACAGCCAGTAAGAGTAAATAAAACAACAACAACAACAAACATGACAGCGCTACATATAAAATATTGACTATAATTTATGTGGCTACAGCGACGCGTCGCCGCTGAACTATGTTGTTATCGGTGATTTTGTTGCATTTTTATTTCATTTTCGCTTTTTCCCACTTTTTTCAAAAGATTTTTTATTGATTTGTTAACGCAATAAAATTGGTGTGTAGCACCATACTCAACTGCTCAACCTGACCAATCGATCATGTCGCATATCACCAAGTCGCGCGCGCTGATCACTGCCGACGCTCACTTTCGTGTTGGTTTTCGTTTTCGTTTTCATTTTGTGCATGTTTACATTTTTACATGCGTCGAACACTTTCCTTTTATGGTTAAGTGCACAGATTTTCATGAAATTAAGATGTCATAATTATGTTTCGAAATTTTTTTCGCATAAATTTATTGAGACAGTGTGAATTTAATTGAATAATTGGTGGCAACTATTTTTTGTGTTTTTTTTTTGGAGAAGCATGAAACCTGAAATATGTTAAGTTGTAGAAGAAGAGTATATAAATATGGGTGTATGTATGTGTTTTTACGATTCCCGTTAAAGACGAAATGATGTGTAAATTATAGGTGTTTCGAACTTGAGCTTTTAATTTACTGAAAGATGTTCCACAAGTAAATGTTGACACTCAATGATTGATACCCAATCAATGAAATTTGCTGCAGCGCTCGGCTGTTTCATGTCCCAGTCTCCTTAAAAGGAATATAAATGTATACGAAAAGCGCACAAGCGCCTTGATTAACGTATAAACGATCCAACTTGCCCCCAACAGCAATGAGAAAAATACTTTCAGTTTCACAACACAACGCAAAATTCCTCTAGTTAACAGAAAAGTATTTCTCTTTGGGACTAAATTCCAACTAAGCCCACTCAAGATTAAGACTACGTTCACACGAGGACTCTTTTGTCGTCCAAGTCATTTCGGACGTTTGTAAACTTATGAAAATTGATGTTACGTTATTTTGCAGTTTAGGTGACAATATGTATATATTTTATGCTCTACATTTGCCTGAAATAATTATCCCCGTCATCTTAAGATTGTTCAAATAAATGCAATCTACAAAAATCGAATATGTATTTATTGAACACTGATTCAAACCAAAAATTAAGCAACTGTAAATAATTTCAAAACTAAAAAACAAAAACAGAAAAAATTCGCATTTCAAAATGTTTACAGACTTCTGAGCATAACTCGACACTCCTGAATGCATAGAGGCTTAAAACTCCACAAATATTTGCGCCAAACTTTCGATTGCGTGCGAAAAGCAAATTTGCGTTGCTGTTGTGCGAAGGAAAAATTCCACAGCTTTTGCAAATATTTCATACAATTGTTAACATAGAAGTAAAAAGAAATATTCCGTAAAAATCTAAAGAGCAAATTGAACAAAATTAAATTGTGAAGTAATTTAAAAAAAAATCCAAAAATTTGTTGACAACTGTCAATGTCCCAACATTCTAACGGAAATTTTGGACTTGATTTAGTACAACCTTGTAATTTTCCATATTTTTAATAAGTTATTATTTGCTTGTAAAATGTTAGTTGTTACTACATAAGAATGACTGGCTTAAATGGCAATTGTCTATGATTGGTCAAGCTATAGAAGACGACGAAAAGAATAAACAACTGGCATAAATACGATATACTACTTGAATAAATGGAAAGCATTAGTGTTTAGCTATAGAATAGTCTTGCGGTTATGCCAGTGCAATGAGACAGCTACATATTCTCTTACATTGATTTCTTCTCAGTAATTTTATTAATACTTTTACATATTTATTTTTGATAAGAGAGCAGATTTCAACCATAACGAGCAGAGAAATGATGATTCCAAAATGATTACTCTACACCATATTTATCGAAATTTTTGTAAATAAATCTTTTAATAGTTAATGAGACTCTCCCTAATTTAAGGGATTACATAGCTTCGGGTAAAAAACAGCATTTTTTTAAAAAAATTTTCTCATAGAAAAAATGAAATATTTTATTCGAATTTTTTATTCTAACAAACATCGATTTTCTGAAACCCGTAGACCCATGTAAGTGCTACGGGTTTCAGAAAATCGATTTTTCAGCCGAGGAAACCCATGTAACCCCTTTGGCTATAAAATTTTGGTTATACTCGTCATTTTCACATTTGCATTTGGAAGAGGTTGTTTCTGATATTACAGCTGATAATATAAGGTCTGTAGTTGAATGGGTTCGTTAATAACCAAAATAGTCGCAATTGGAGTGAAAATAATTCACAAGCCATTATGGTGACACCGTTACATCCTTCAAAAGTTACTGTTTGGTGTACTCTATGGGCAGAGGGAATCATAGCTCCATATTATTACAAAAATGAAGTTATCCATAATGCTATAGTTGTATAGCTATGATAAATTAAGAAATAATCAATTTATTGAAGGAAACTTTTGGTGGGCGCAAGCTCTAGCGTCTTTAGCTATGGATTGACCTCCAAAATCGTGCGATTTAACACCGCTAGATTGTTTTTTGTGGGGTTATGTGAAGTTGCTGGACTACGCAGACAAACTCGAGACGATTAACGCCTTAGAGGAAAATATGTGGGTAATTGTTTTTATACGGCCCCAATTGCTGCAAAAAGTGGTCGAAAATTGAGCGTCTCAGCTGGAATTTATTTGAGTCAACCGCAGCGGTCACTTGCCCGCAATTATTTTTAGAACACAAGACAAACCCTTATCTGTAACCGATTGCATATTAAAGAACCAGAAAAGAGTTAGATAAAGCACGTTACTATTTAACGGTTATTTTTTCATGTTCTGTGACCGGTCTCAGATTTAATATGCAATCTGGTAACGTAACGTAACGTTTGAGTGTCAGTTGTGTTGTTTACAGTAACTTGAAATATTCATCTCAGCTAAAAGTGGAATTAAATCACAAACATTTTCGCGGGATTATTTTTACAACTTTTGACATGTATTTACGCAGCAGCAGTGCATTTCAAAAGAATACGAGAGGATAATAATTTGAAAACAGGGACGCCCTCGTATAAGTTTCTCAAACTATATGTTTGTCTATAATCAATTGCGAATCATTGCCAACACAAATTTTATTGGATGCAAAGTAAAGAACAGGAACATTTTTCCTCTCACCTTTAATTAAACTTTTGCGCGTCTTTCAGTATGCTTGTTTCAATTTTTGGCAGCTTCAGAAACGTGAAAAGATCAGCAGAAAATTACCTGCCAAGTCTCGAAAAGACATGCCAAGCAGATATCCCACTTAGCTGCAGGCTAAATTTGCATTTATTTTATGTCTTTTTTATTTTAAGCGTGTCTTTGTTTTAGGTCTATTGTTGTGGTAGTCTTTAAGCATATTTTTTTCTTTTATAGGACACATTTTCATAAGCACATCCGCTTGGGGAAACTACTTCATTTTCGGCGTGTTCGACTACTTCTGCTTCTTCGTACGGTCAGTCGGCTGCAGTTCTCACTTTCGTCTGCTACAATTTTGGCTACGTCGCACTTCATTTTACACGCACTTTTATGACGTTTTGCGGTTGCATTCGCTGTCAGTGGAACTTCTTTGCTTACCAACACAGCTGTTATTGTTGCTTTTGTTGTCTTTACTCTTGGTGCTGTTGTCAGTGTGACACGGTGAAGCAGTCGGTGTCGGAGTTTTTTGAACGCTTTGTAGTGTTTACCTGTGAAGCTACAGCTCCGGCTACCGTTTTATATCCCATCCGGTTAATCGTACAAATGTTGTCTGCGTTGCGTTGCTAAAAATAGCCACACTACCGAAAATACGTTTCTTGTTTATATTTTATTTTTAATTTTTAATTTTTTTTGTTTTGGGTTAATTTTATGGCTTTATGCATTTCGTATGCAGTCGGTTTGCCTTCACGTATGACGGCAGCTGCCAGTCAATGTGGCGTTTTGTCAGTAAAAGTGAAATTGTAAGGTGATAGCGCGAAGACGAGGTCAGTGCGCGGTTCGGAAGTGAATTGCTGGCTTTCATCTGCCTTGAGATATCTTTTATATAGAAATATGCAAATACATATATATTTATATGGAAATGCAAATATGTTTGTCTAAAAATATCTACATGTCTGAGCGTATAAATATGTATGTGTACATATATTGTTAAGATAAAACAGCTTGAAAAGCGAGTTCGTTTCAGAGAATCTTCAACTATTTATGCCTTATAATTTTTGGTAAACAGGAAAGCTTGACTGAATTACCTCGTTATAGTAGGGGCGAGAGTTATGAGAGAAGTTAATAGATTATTTATGAAGGTTCTCTGTCTTTTCGGTTTATTTGAAGTAGCAAATATTCCTCTCCATACTATAGAATCAATTTTTCCAATGCCCTCGTTTTTCAATTGTACATAAAGGAAAAGTTAAAAACTTCACTTGACGATAGTTTTTCGGTGGAAAATTTGGCAGCACTCATGCGCCAGTCCTCTGGTAAATGAAAAGCTGTCAGCGAAGCGTCAGCTCTAACTATCACAAAACTAAGACCTACTAATTATATTAGTCGTCAGTCAGTCCATATGATAGATGATTCTTAAAGTCTTTTTCTCTCACGTGAAGTAATACTTATTCCGCTGACTCCATGCGGGAGATATGAGTCGCACTCCGGCTTTCGATGCTTCCTTCTACTATAAAAAATACCACAAAATATGATTTCATTCCAGTGGCTTCCTCGTCCACATCCTACTGACTAAGTTTTTCGAACCATGATTGTTAAATAGTTATTTGAATTGCATCAAATCTATACCTAAAAACGTCAGATCACAGCTCCGAGGTGGCTAATTTATAAAACGGAGAATAATATGAGTTCCATGCTGCTGGTACCAAATATTATTCAACATAACCTTAACATAAGCCAAAAACTTCTAAAGTTGGATTTAGTGAATAATAAGACTCAGAGTAATTATATAAACGTCAGTAGCACGCTAACGCGTGCTGATTGAAAAAGGAAGCGCAGGAGCGCCAGACCGCAGGCGGCCATTGAGCCGATTATACTACAGGGTGGGGACCAAATTAAGACTTATGACTGAGCATTGGAAGTAATGAAAGGTTATCCGCCTCAGCCAGATGAAGGCTGAGCATTCATCAAGATAATGTGCCAGCGTCTCCTTATCATTCGTCCGAGCATGCGATGCATTTCGCCGAATTCACATTCCTAATGTTTTTAAGAGATCTTCCGTGTAAGAAGTGTCCTTTTGCATATAAGTAGTAGCTTTTTCATCTGACTCATCAACACTCCCCGAAAGTAACTTTGTGGTATGTCCTGTGTTGCTAGTGTTCCAAGACCTGAGTTGTTCTTCTAGAACCCATTGTTTCAAGCAACCCTTGAATAAGCTGCATTGGTGCTGAGTTGTGTAGGGCAGTTTATGGTAATTGTGCTCCCAGCTGCCAACTCATCTGCCCATCCGTTTTCTTCTAGTCCTATATGATGGAGTTCATCGATGATATTAACTAGGCCTAGTTATTGCCTGCTTGCACAACCTAACGCGGTGAGACTTAGAATAGATGGTGCGGATAGCCTCATTTTTCAATTATGTAGATATCAACTAAAAAGTGACGGAACTTGGTGGTTAGAGCAGAAGTCCATTTGACAGCTTCTGTTGCATTAAAAATTTCGACCGGAAAGGTTGAATTGTAGTCATTTAGTTTGAGGATGTGTTCACGGATTACTAAGGAAAAAGGCCGCTTCCTTTCACGCTTTGATCCGTCGATGAATATTGTGATGCCGCCGTTATCATATTCGATCACATAACCGGACCAATGGTTATTTGTTAATATATTTTCATTTTTTGAGGAAGTGAACTACTGCCTTACCAGCTATTTTATTCATGTGGCGTCAAGTATTCATCAAAAATGTTTGGGGGTCTAATCTACAAGTTAATTGTGGGATATTTATTTTTATAAACAGCTAGTACTTATATAACATTTTGTATTACTGACAGCATAGTTTTCATGCTTTGCATGCCACTTGATAACCCTGTCTGTCATGATTTCATACATGAGAAAGATACGTTTAAAGATTTTGAAGGCAATTTGCATCGGTGTTTGCTAGAGACATTGTATGTATGCATAGTGTTCTAGAGATAGACGCTCCGATGAAATTAAGAAAGTTGTTCCTTAAACAAAATTCGGTAATCTATTGTCATGCAACAGGCTGTTCTGATTGGATACATATTGTCGACCATGATTCAAAATTTGGAGGACAAGACTTGAGATATTATTCGAAAATCGGTGAACACTTTAATTATCCTTGTAGATATCTCAATTAACTTACGACAGTCGAATCTTAGTATCCAAAAAAGTAAAATTTATACCCTGTCAGGACGAGTCATCGATATTATAGTCCATTATAAATTTCTTGCGGAAATCTTTAGTGCCATAACAACAAGAAAAAGTAAATTATGTTAACCTAACAAAGAAAAAGTCATATGAAATATTCAAATTTACAACAAAAATATTTAATTTAAATTACTATATATTTTTCAAACATTTCTGTCTAAAAAATATATAAAAATTTACAAGCCAACACTTTGGTACTTTTGTAGGTATAATTAATAAGAGAAAAAGCTTTATCGGTATGCATTACAAATCACGAAAATGAACTTTATGTCTGAAATAAAACTCGATAAGCCGGTAAGCCTGTGTGAATAAAGACTAGAATATCTCTTTCCAATAACAGAAAAACCAACCATTGCACTATTGGCAAAAGGAATTACTCATTCTCTATCTATTTCAAAGAACTACGCAAAACTATCAAATTCCTGAAAGAGTATTGCAGCAATAACTTCCATTACCGTTGAGTGACACTCGGGGTAGGTCGGCTATCTAGCCGTAACGATTAAGCGCGCCACAAGCCAACGTCGCAACAAAATATTTCAATGGAGACTCAACGTTATTTGAGAGAGTTGGTGCCTGAAGGAGTGGTGGTGGTGGCGCATGCAATGGAACCGTGTAAATTACTCAAAAAACTGAAAGTGATACCAGAAAAGACAGTGGCGGATGCCAGTGACAATAAGCGAATGTGCAACGTGAACAAATGAAGTGAAGTGCCGAGAATTGTGAGTGAGTTGACAGTGAAAAAAAAGAAGGCAAAACGAAGTTCGTGCCTATCAAAACTCTAGCGTATGGACGGTGGGAGTGTTATGAGGCTATGTGCTATATAATTGTGTGAGAAATGTGGCAGCGGGTGGCAGCGCTGTCACATTCTTTGACAACAGAACCGAGTACGGCGAGGAGTGCAGTGCTACAGCGAAGTTGTTGCCGAGGCGAAAAAATTGAAATAAATGCTGACATCAACAGCGCGCACAATACGGCACAGGAATGTCGGTTATGTTTCATTGCAGCAATCTTATGCTCGACAACGGCAACGCCAACAGCTGAAGCACTAGCTATGTGTGACTATGTATGAAATGACAGCTCCGGCAAATGGCCAGAAAACAATAAATAAATTCTTAATACAACACGCCGGCGACGACAGGCGTGCGATATGAGATATGCGAAAAGAACATGACTCTGTCAAAGCGCTGTCCAGACAATTTGATTAGTTGCGGGAGGCAAGAGAACTTTATAAAACGAAATATGCGCTTATAGTATCGTACCTTTGCTGAGTGAAATTCCTATAGGTAGAATGTATATCTATATATAGTCATATAAATAAACCTGTGGCTGATTTGACTGCCCATAAGCAAATGTAAATAGCAATTATATTGTAAACGTGTTGTCCATATTCTGTCAGTGAAACACGCCACATGAGGAATTATAGTTACATTTGGCTAGTTAAGCTGAGAAAATGTATAGAAAGTATATAAAAAAGTTTCGCTTTATTAGCTATTCGTCTCTTTGTTGGCTTTGGTGAAAAAATTAAAAACATCAAACAGCTTTTGATCGCCACAAATGTATTTAGAATTACGATTTATTGTTCCAGACTTGTCAAAATGCTACATATCGTCAAATAAAATACAAAACCACGTATCATCAAAAAATCAAAATTGAGTTTTTCATTGCTTACGGTTCACTAAATCATGTTATTTATATGTAGCATAAAATTTTGAGCTTACGCTTTCAAATATAACCAAGATGTAACAAATATATAACCAAGATATAACCAATATATAACCATTTTATAACCAAAAGTCAAATTTTGTTTCAATATGAGTGGTTTTTATTATATCATTTTTCCTTCACCCGTAAGCTTGTGAAAAGTGATGTTAGGTTATTTTGCATTTTAGGTGACCATATGCACTTATTGTGTAGAACTTCTGACGGCCTTCGAGAAATGAGAGTTCTGTCAATGTTCTCTTAATAGAGTTTTATAATATCATCCTCTATTAGAATGTTTGTTTCTGCATTTTTTGAACTTTCGACCGAAACGAAAGCCGGTTTATAATCAACGTAATTTACTTAGAGAGTTCACTGGTAATCTAATTACTTATCGCATGTGATGCCGAGATAAAACATGTGATAAATGTCAGAACTGTTTTCAGTCTCTTGTTACAATTCGATACTTTTTTCGACATTAGAGAAAGTGATGGAGTTTCCAGAATTTCGTAACAAGTAGAGCAATGAAGAG
Organism: Bactrocera tryoni; assembly: GCF_016617805.1. NCBI lineage: Eukaryota > Metazoa > Arthropoda > Insecta > Diptera > Tephritidae > Bactrocera > Bactrocera tryoni. The sequence goes on along the minus strand of NC_052501.1, from coordinate 19,594,357 downwards.
CATTTAATCTATTTTTAGCCTAAACTCCTAAAAACCATAACAAATCCTTTATAAACTACCAAGAATAACTCGAAATCTTTCTCTCTCTCAACAAGATATATGTAGATATACGTCAACCGAAATGTATAGTAAACCTTCCGAGTCATCGATGCTAAAAATTTGATGTAGTATTTCACGATTTCTTACTTTAAATGTAGTACATCTCAGAATTATACTCAAGAATCAAAAGCGAGAAATATGGCTCTGTTGATAAACGAGGACAAAACGAATTACTTTACGTCATCAATTCAATAATCATTATTTTCGCATGGTTTCAAGGCCTTGGAACACTGCCATTACAAAATTGCTTTGACTTCTACTTCTATGAAAGAGAGAGTTGAGTACTTATAATATCTAGGCAATTGGTTTGGACAATAGCGATCTCTTTTTCTGGAGGTTTTACCTACAGGATTAATAAAGGAGCCTCAGCAAAATACATGGCATGAAAGTAGTATGAAGAAATGTTGAAAAATCGTTCTCAAATTGCTAAGCCTTCAGGTTTTGAGGCAAAATATCACTAACGCAACCTCTTACGCTACAATCTTAAAGAAATTAGACAGCTGAGAGCAAGAAAAACATTAAACTTTAATCAAATCCAGCAAAGCAGTTGAATGGTGTTTAGTTGGGATTCACGTAGGAACAAAATGAGCGAAATGATGACTTGATCGTGTATGGTTATGTGCTCTTCTTTCATTCGCTTCAAAGCCATTTTTAGCAGGTATGTGCTCGGAATTGTAGAATTTTTCTGTCTAGTCCGTAAAAGATCCCTGATATTTTAGAAGTAGTAATGAAGTCAATATAGTATTACAGAACACTTCCAGTATAAGGGGGGAAATTCTACAAAATATTTAAGTAATTTTAGGTTTTAAAAGCCTGAATGACACGATCCCGACTTTCATTTTTTCTATTATCTTGTCATAGAAGAATTAAGTTAAGAATGACTATACATTCCTGGGAATGTTCAATTCAAACAGGATTAAGCAACTAGTTGTTTTCTCAATTAACAAATTAAGGCAGCTATTAGGATTAATAAATGGGGCTGCAGGCTGAGTTGAGTTGGGAAAAAAATTGTATAATCTACATAAAGAATATTGAAAATCTTATGAGATTTAATATATCTTATTATTGAAAAATTCATATGGATATGCACTAGGTTTGTGTGAAGTCGAAAACGATGAAATTCCTGTTAAGGGTTGTTAAGTTAAGTTAAGTTACATCGGTTTACGGGCTTCAAAAATTTAATTTTTTTTAATTGTACGACACCTCTAGAATATTGTCCTAAATTTTTAGGTTGATCCGAGTAATAGTTTCGGAGATACAGCCTTGAGAACTTGTAGGCTCGAGGCTAGTTAGGCTAAGTGCTCCGTCCTTAAGCGAGTTTTTCTCGAAACTGTGTTTTTGAAGTCGTTTGTTAGGATTTCTCACGAATACCAATATTCATGAAATTTTACACAGGTCTTTGGGATACAATTCTTAAAGACTTGTATGAAGATTTTTGCTTCGATTACAATTATTTGAAAAAAAAATTGCGAAATTTTTACTGAAATTTTAATTTTTTTATAAAAATTGTCTGTCAAAAACCGTTTTTTCAGTTTTTTTTTCCTTTGTCTAAGTTTTAAGTTAAGGCTTCAACTAAAACACGTATTTTTCACTTTAGATGATGCCATAAGGAGTTATGCTTCCAACGTGGACGCATATTTTTTCCGAGGGGTCACCGGAAATGGTATCTCAATGGCCAAGTTTAAAATATTTTTTTTAGAAAAATTTTAGAATTTCTTTGTTAATAGTAAATGTTTATAACAATAAAAAATTCTAATAATGAAATTTATAACAAAAAAATTGTTGAAAAAATACCGTTTTTTATACGAGGAAACCCATGTAACCCCTTAGAAAATGAAAAAATCAAAATATACTTATTTGCTTGCAGATATGCGTGAGAAGCATTGAAAGTTCTTCATTAGGCAACCGTAGTGGTGATTATGCGTAGAAGGAGATGGAACGTCGAAGATAACAGCTAGTCACTTTGTACCAGGACTAATACAACAAAAGGAGGTACAAGGAGCCTAAATGCAATGTGCTAATATCTGAACACACTTCAATACACAAGCAGGATTTTTATGGCACTTTCCTAGCATTATAACTGCTTTTATTTTCACCTTGCTGCAGGCACATAAATCAATTTAAAACAAAATGCATTTACGGGAGGCGACGAAAATGCGACATAAAAACGATAAAATGAAATAAATCAAAGGATAAAAAACTAAATAAATCAAAAGAAAACCATTAACGTGCATAGAAATATACATATATGTATGTGTATACATATTAACATATGTGTGAGTGTCTGCACGCAGTGAAGCGAAATGGAAAGTGCAAAAAGCTGGCGGATGGCACTTTTATTGGCAGGAATGGGACATGCAGCAGTGAATTATTGACTTGTTGCAACGCGCCGCAAGCAGTCAGCTAACAGCGATAAGAAGGCAAAGCAAGCATGCTTTTAGTAGCAGAGAATGCAAGCACTTGCCACAACCGACTTTTATGCTTTATTTGCATATATTTGAAGTATGTGGTAAACATACATATATGCATATCTACTACTTAAGCGGTCAAACACGCCCATAAAAAGTCATAAAACGAAAATTCATAAAATATCAGTTCTTGCCACAACTGAAAGGAATGCGCTAAAGGGTATTTATGATACCAAGAAAGAGGTGCTAAAATGCGGTAACAACCAAATTGGCTACAAACGGAGATGGATGGTATTAGCTGGCAGTTTTCATAGGCCACCAAACACACCTTCAGCCGCATTTAGCCTTCCTTTTAGCAGGAAGCCTTTCAAATACCGTGCTTTCATAGGTGTGTGTTGTGTCGGTTGGTTGATTTGTTGCAGACGCTTGTGGCATGCTGTTAAATTAACCCCATCCACCCATGTAGCAACAACATACACGTACAAGCCAACAAACAAACAAGTAGTATGTGGCATATTACAAAACTACAGACAAGTATTATATGTGGCACGCATCCGTGTGGCAGGTTCGAGCGAATTCTTGAAGAAAAATTCAAGAGTTCGCGAAAAGAACTGTGTAAACAGTTGCGCAATGCCAAGAGCACAAACAAAATAACAAAAAACAAACAAAAAACAACAACAACAACAATGCCAACAACAACACTTCTAAATGTGGCGGAAAACAAGTACAGCGCGACGTCAGGCAAGCCGCTGGTGAGGACACACTTAAGACTGTCAACATTCGGCGCTGCTTGGCAGTTGCAACATGCAACATGCCATATATTACATACATACATATATTGCACTTCAGCGCATTCTAGCCGGCGAATTCGCAACACATTTCAATGGCAACGTGCAAGAGCAATTATAGCATTACTACAACAAAAACAACAACAACAACATTTGCATGTTTATAAATCAAAAATGCAACACTCACTTGCGCATAGCCGCGTCAGCCAGCTGCTGTGACCGTCTCTATTGACTTTGACATGACGAACTGCCGCTGGGGCAACAACAAGCATATTCTTAGCTGCAACCGGTGCAAACGCCGCCATTCATATCCATCATGCCACATGCGTTAAAGTGTTTACCATTCATTTTTGTTGTCGTTGTTGCTTTGGTCTTTGTTATTTTTGTTGGTGTTGCACGCTCGGTGCAGTCTAGGCAAATAAACTTGAAAGTGGTGGCATGCAATGTGACGTTGCCGCCAAGCATTTTCCCGTGCCTGCAATAATCGCAGCACTTAGCAGAAGAAGAAGAAGGAGTAGAATAAGAAGGAGCAGAAGAGTGAGGAAAGCGTGGCCACAGACGAACGTATCGCTATGCCATGCAACGCTATGCTATGTCAAACCATTCAAGCATGGAATTTATGCCCTTACGCGTTTACAGGCAAATTTACCATAAATGCAAGCGGAAAAATTTGAAGAAGAAGAAGACAAAACTGACGTAAAGTTTTACAAAAACAAAGCGTCCAGAAAATGAGAGAAGTTTCAGTTGCAAAGAAGCTTTGCCATAACGTCCAAACAGTTTTTGCCGCATGTACATTCATGCCACACATAATGGCTCACTCGTGCGCAACGCGTGTACGTGCAACATGCCATACTAATGTCACATGCATTGATGCGCAACAGTCGGGCAATCTTGGCAGCCAAGTCAGTTTTGGCGCGACAGCGCACGCAAATCTCTAAAACGCCCGCCGAACTTATTGCTCCGCGTTGCGGCATCTTCCCTACTCCCAGGCACTTAGCTTAGCTACTGCTATATATTCCTAAAGTTGATGAATGGCAAATTGCTAGGAAAGCAATACCTGCCAACGCAGTCATGCATTTATGGAATTGTCATTCTACGAAGTTGGCGCATTTTTTTTTATTTTTAGCCTTCCTTATGCACTCTTCATATATTGCTCTGCTAAAAGTGAGAATATTACTCGGTCTTGTGGGCCACTAAAAATAGCTGGTTGGTGAGAGGTATTCGATTAAAGCTAAATGACGTACTCTTTATCGCCTGAAGTGTATTACATCCCCAATGAATAATCAAAGATTTTAAGATGCAGAAGATGATTGACGAGTTTTGGGCTAACAGAACGAGAAGACTGCAGAAAATGTCTAGAGCAGGGCACCAGAGAAACAATGGAGCGTCTCTTGTGTACTTGTCCCGCAAAGGCAAGACTACGCTGTAAGCATCTTGCGTCCCCATGTCATGATACACTGGAGGAGGTATCGATAGTGAGGCCGCAGATTCTGTGAAAATCCTAAACGATGACTATTCCTCTTGAACTAAGCAACTGAACTTCATCTGGTATCGCAAAGGATAAAACTGGTCTATGCGTGGCTTATGAGCCTACCAGATTAGCCTAACCTATAGCGTTAGAAAGATAAGACATCATACTAAAAAACTTTGTACTTCTCAGACAATTTTATGGCATCGTCCAGTAGCGGCCAGCTTTGGCCAATAGGGGTGAAATTGTGTTCCCCGGGCCATATACAGCGGTACTGACTCACCAGAAGTTCCGCGAGCTTCGGTGGGATGCCGTTTTGCATCCAACTTATAGTACCAGACGAGTCCCAAGTAAATATAATTCCTATCTCCGTCGTTGGCGGATGATTTTGTGCCTTAATATAAGCTTATAGAAGAAAATCGGCAGTTCCAAGTTTTGGCAGTAAGGAGAAGGAAGCTTCGAAATAAGTCTTGCCAATAGGTGCTGCTTCGGACTGAGTAGACAATTGAGAAGTAAAGACTTTTCTCTACGAATAAAGACCAAATTTTACAAGTCAACCATCATCCCTGTCTTGCTATATGGTGCAGAGGCATGGACGATGACAACAACTGATGAATGGGCCTTACGATTTTTTGAGAGAAAGGTTCTGCGGAAATTTTATGGTCGTTTGCGCATGGCAACGATGAATACCGCAGTCGATGGAGCGTTGAGCTGTACGAATAGCTAGGTCATGTCGTCCAAATAGATGAAAACGCTCCCGCTCTGAAAGTATTCGACGCAGTACTTGCCGGAGGAAGCCGAGAACGAGCAAGATCTTCACTCCGCTGGAAAGACTTAGAAGGACCTGGTTTCGCTTGGAATCTCTAATTGGCGCTAAACAGCTAAAAGGAAGGACGACTGGCGCTCCGCTATAACCGTGTAAGAGGCGTTTACACCAATAAGGTAAAAGAAGGGACGAGGATTTCTAGAATATTGTCTTTATTAAATTGCCTTCATTTTGAGTACACCGAATAAAACCCTCAATTTAATGCAAAAATAATGGATTTTTATTCTTTCGTCTTAAAGAAGAACGGAAATGATTTTTAGGGTTAAAGCGCCAAACAAAATAAAAATGAACGTAAATGAACGTAAATGAATATTACAGGACTAAATAGCATTTATCTTTCCAATAACAGTTTGCATATTTATGAATAGCTTAATTAAATTTAGCACCTGCTAGTTAAATTTTTATTTTCGCTTTTACTATTTCCAGATAAAAGATTGCCATTTCGTGTCCTCAATGACTTCGGCACCTTTCATTCGCCGGCAAGGCATTGACCTCCAAACGCCGCTTGGCCGACACCGACAGCATTTATGGTAAAACATGGAGCAGATAAATCCTACAACTTCGCCGAAAACACAAAAGAAAAAAATGAAATAAAAACTAAAGTGGAAAAGTCATTCAGAGTATTGAAGTGGCAGTGGCGCAAGCGCGCTGCCATCTTGGTCGAGTTACGTTTAGCGCAAGCTGCCTGCTTTGCATATCCAGGCGACAATCTTTGTGCACATGCACTTCAGTGTCGATAATAAATTTTTCACTTTTGGACTTATTGCTGTGTTTGTTGGCAAATTTAGTGCTGTGGCGTTGTTTCTTGATCGTTTGCTTTTCGTATTTTATTTCGCCGCTTTAAGAAAGAGCTTTTGGCGGTGCCATATTTGTAGAAAACTTTTATGCGCTGAAACATAGAAACCACACACATACGGAGAAAAGTGGTAAAGTTCAAGGGCCTCCTGGTAAATGAGTGCGGCAACACGTGGCAAGCAATGAAAGTGAGTATACGAGGCAAAGTTTTGGAAGAGAGGGGAGCTTTGCCACCAAAATAGTAAAATAGTGGAGGCGTATGTTTTTGAATACATTTCGCAACGCTCAAGGTTAAGTTGCTTTAAGGAATAAGCAACAGCGAAAAGGTAATAAAACTAGGTGACTTAGCGGCTAGTCGCAGCCGCATTCGCATTGATAAGCGCTGAACGTGCGCATGCGCGATGGTAAGCGGCTGATAGCTGCCGCATTAGAGACGCGGCGTGTTGCTGCATTCGTTTTAGTCCAAATTGGCGCAAAATGCAGCTGATGCCGCAGCAGATAGACACCGCTCGCAGGCCTTTATGTAAATGTCAGCAACTTGCCACGGCGTGTTGCGTTTTTGTGGGAGACTGCTTTTTAATTTCTCTGTACATAGTTCGCTTCATCTTTTGTTGCTTCCTTTTTTGTTGCTGCTGGTTTTTTGCTGTCAGCAGTTTTTGTTCTTTAAAGTAAAGTTCTCGTTGCCACAACTTTTGTTTAAGTTTGCCGACAAATTTTGTGTGAAGAGACCAAGTATGAGAAGTGGTGGCTTGGCAGGTCTACCAAATAACAATCTAATGGCTTTAAATACCGTTGGAATTATAATAAAAACGGCGAAGAATAATAAATATTGAAAACTATATCAACAAAGGCTCTCGAGATTATCTTTGAAATCCGGCCAATACATATTCACTATGATGGAACACTTACTGTCAGCCGGCTTATCATTTTAAACCATTGGAGCCAGAGACTCGGTGTCACTACGATTATCAAATTCGATGTTGTTAAGGAACTCGGGTTAAACTGGCAATGTGCCTGGAAAAGCACATTCATGAGGTATTAAAAACAACTTTTCCTTTCTCCAGTGGAGAAGACTGGACGTAGGGTTCTGTGAACGACAGTTTCAATGGCGAAATCTTCGTATTCACCGCTGGATCAAAGAATAAACAAGAACAGAAGCGGGCTTCTTCCAGTTCATGACAGAACGTAGCCTCAAACTAAATGACTAAAATTCAGTCTTTCAGGTCGGAATAGTTTAAACAACGGAAGGTGTCATGTGTTTAAGTGGATAGTCAAGCGGCAAATGACGCTATCCGTACCGCCTCTTCTAAGTCTCACAGAGTTAGGTTATACATGCAAGCAATAACTACTCTTAGAAGGCAACTCGGTTAATATCATCTGGATACCTAGCCATATACTAATACGATCCTGAACAGATCACAAGACTTCTAGGCAAAAGTGAACTTAGTAACATTGGAGGGATCATCGCATGGCACCTAACTTGAAGATCCCTTCACCACAATGCAGTCCGGACTACGACGCGATTTCTATTGATGCCTCCCAACGAACACCTGCATAGTGAGACCCACGAGTTAAGGCGCATAATGAACTGCTCTTTAAGCAGTTCATGCTGGTTCATAAGGTGCTTTCGCAGAAATCATCCTTGTAACGGCCTTCTTGAAGCGGAACCGCCTCCTAGGAGCATCCAGAGGTCATTCCTGAACTATGTTGACATCAAACCAAACGTCGAGAAGCATTGACCGCCATTCACAGTGGAACCATAATACTGACTCTCTTTCAGTGAATGGCATACTTGGAGTCAAACCAGCACCAATTGCAGAAGAAGAGCTCGAGTTGCCGCAAGAAACAAGAGTGACCCTTGAGCAGCTTCGTTCTGGATACTGTAACAGGGTAGGAGTTTACTTATCCAGGATAGACGCTGACATATCATATATATGTACATATATTCAGCGTGCATTGAGTTCCCTCATGACATTGGCCACCTCTTTGCATGCCCTGCTAACCCCACTCATCTAACACTCTTCTCTCTTTGGTCCGACCCCGAAACATTGCTTTGAAGCTGACTCACCGACCAAATTGCTTTTCGTACATGTTTTTTCCGACTTAGCACATTTTCATATCTATTGGGTGAAGGGCTTTAAGAGAGAAAGGCCTCCAAAACTTCATAAATCGAAACTTTATCTAATGATAACTAGCCTATTTGAAGGCTGTAATAATCATCAATGAATTCATTTATTTTCGTTTAGTTCAAAAATAAAGTCCACATTGAGACACAGGCTATACTTTTATGTTAAATAAGTACATAATAATTGAACATGAGAAAATCATTCCTAAGCACCGCACAGTCAACAATATAATTAATACGAAATATGTAGACAGCAATGTGATAAAATTCCGTTCTAAAACTAATTTCAAGATATTTGAATTCGTTCAATTGCTTAGGGATCTGTTTAATATAGACAGGTATATTCAATATAAACTCATATACAGGCAATAAATAATTTATGTTCTCTTAATTTAATTTCACAAAACGAACTCGTTTTACCGACCTTATTATGCTACCGTTATGAAATATTACTATTTTCCGTTAAATAATAGAATAGCTACAATTTGTGCGCCCAAAGCGACTGCTTCCTTCATAACTGTCAATTTGTGGATACTAATACCTACTTCTTTATGAGATTTTAATTAAGTTCAATCGCGTCAATTTGCGCGACACTTAATTCAATTACGACACATTAAACGGCAGCTACGAATGCGCTAAGCAGGAAAGCACCGTTACACACCATGTGTATGAAAATAATATGTGTTGTTGCTTTTGTGGCGTGTGTGTGTGGGAATGAGTTCACAATCAATATCGATTACAAATCAAAGGCAATCACTACTGATGTAATCAAGAAAGCCAATTGAGCGTGCGCGTTCGGCAGCGCTGACTTCCTGCTTGCAACACTATCGCAAACGGTAAGTGCTTGCGTAAATATTTTGGCAGCTTCCTCGTTTTGCACAAATTTTGGCTTAATGTGCATTGGTGGCTGAGTATTTTTTTTTTATTTTTTAGTTTACAGTTTTTGTATGGTCGGCAGTGTTTAGGAAATTGATTGGCTCTCAGCTTTGTGATGCAAATTTTGTCATTTGATGAAGTGAAATGCTTAGGTTTTGACATTGTTGTAGATGTTGTTGCTATTTTAAGTAAGTATGTGTGTGTGCATGTGTATATGTGTGTATCTGTGGCACACTTTTGCGAGGCGCTAGCTTTCTGTTTATTTTGCTTTGTATTTGTTTTTGCTACTTTTTCAAGCAGCCGTGGACTTAAACTTATTTTTTTTAGTTCTTTTATATGAGAAATGGAGTTTATGATTTTTTATATTATTAATTATTAATAGTTTATTAAACCTTTGAAATATTTTACAATATATTTAAAGATAACCTATGGAATTTTTGAAGAATTTCTTTGAAAAACATTGAAGGTCCCACAAACTGACCGCTCAAAATCAGATCCTTGTAGGGAGAACTTTTTTATTTGACAAGAAATCTTCTTAAAATTTGGCATAGAAGCTTGCCTTAGTTAACGGTACCATCTACGAAGAAATTGTTCGCATCGGACCACATACATCTGCTCTACAAACTGGCCGCTCAAAATCAGATCCTTGTAGGGAAAACTTTTTTATTTGACAAAGAAATCTTCTCAAAACTTGACATGGTAGATTGTTTTAGATAACGGTACCACCTCCGAAGAAATATTTCAGATTGGACAACTATAACATATAGCTACCATACAAATTGAACGATCAAAGTGAAATCCATGTAGGAAGAACTTTTTTATTTGACAAGAAATCTTCCCAAAATTTGACATGGAAAATTGCCTTAAATAACGGTACCATCTCCGAAGAAATATTTCAGATTGGACAACTATATCATATAGCTGCCATATAAACTGAACTGTCAAATCATGTCCTTATATGGAGAACTTTTTTATTTAACTAAATATCTTCACGAGATTTGGCATATATTACTACCAAAAGCAACTGTACATTCTTCTAAAAGGTTTTTCGGATCGGATCTCTATAGCATATAGCTGTCATACAAATTGACTCGTCAAAATCAAATAAAACATATTTTTATGCCCTTTATGTTACTAAAAATGTAACAGTGAAGGGTGTTTTAGCTTCCATGCAACCAATGTTAACGGTTTTTATTGCTTTTTTTTTCTTTTTGCGAAAATGATGCGGAAAAATTCGTTTCGACAGCTCAGCCACCGCGTCAAACACTTCGTGCAACAATTCGCGGTAAACGCTTATCATAGTGACACACATACAACCATATACATATGAAAACACAGTTATTGCCACTTTAACGCCCTGCAACATGTCACTCAACGACATTGCAGGAAATTTTGCCAACCGCCATTAACACTGTGATATAGCTGTATATGGCTGTGTATATGTTTGTTAATATATAAGTGTATATCGGAGTATGAAAACATATACATACATATGTATATGTCTCCAACTGTCTATATGTATGTATGTGTATGTGCATGTTTTGCGAAGTGTTAACGATTTTAGCCTGAATTTCACTTTTCATTGTCTAGCTGTCGCCCATTGCTATCATAGCTGGCTGGCAATGCAACCGATATAAATAAGCTCACACACACACACACATATGCGCAAAGCGACTCAAAACACTTTGTATTTGTGTGTGGGTGTGCATTTTGATCGATTGCTGCCGCCCGCGTCTCTTCTGCTTTGCACTCAACAACTCATTGGCTTTGGCTTTGCTGCTTCTGCTTTTGCCTTTCTGCTCGTCGCTTAGCCACGCTTAGCCGCTGATGCGCTGACTGCACATGTATAAGTATGTATGTGTGTGTTTTGAGTGCAGTTGGCGTGGCGCCTCTACAAATTTAGGCCACTTCGGTGGCACAGCTGACTGTGATAGATGGCAGGCCGGGCAGTGTTGGCATGTGGTGGAAATGCGATACGAGGGCGTTGCGGCAAGTTACGTCAGCAACACAAAACACTTTTTCACAAACCTATACAAACATATATGTATATATAATATATGTGCGATTGTGATTTATATATAGAAATATGGCAGCTTCCAAGCTTTTGTGACATACTGTGCCGGTGAATTTATTCGCTTGTGCCCTCATTGTTGGCGCTTATTACTTTTGCCTTGAGGTAGGTCCTGTCTGTGCAGGAAATTAATTGTGTCAGATACTCTACTTTCTACCCACACACACGTCTGCCTGTATGTTTGCTCATATTTATTGGTTGCATGCAACGCTTTTGAGTGCGCGTTATTGCTCTCTTAACATAGATATAAATCTGTCTAACTGCATTCATATATTCACAACTTCATATATTTAATAATAGCACGGAGTAAATGGGTGAAAATTGATATTGGGATTAGTCTTTGTAATATTGCTTCATAACTTTGCACAATAACTGTTTTAATTTGAAAAATCCCGATGCTATGAAATTGCTCATTTTACTCGCAGAATGTAAAGTCTGCAAGTAGGACGCAACATGTTACAGAGAGTAACGGTATGTTACACATAATATAAAAATTTGCTAAGATAACGGTAATTTGGTTCGGGTTTCTTCTCTAAATATAGTACTTAACCAACCTTCTCTCATTGCAAACGTGTGGGTTGATAACTTGACTAAGTTCTTGTAGGTCGTGGGTTTGAAACCTGACTAAATGATTCTTAGGTAATTTTATCATGACAGTTTTTAACATAAAAACTTTGAGTTCAATGCGAGGGCTACGCCAAAAAGACTTGCTTCATTGAAAATGAAGACGTAGAAGCGTTAGACCGCACTTATGTATGTCATCAATGTGCCCCGGGTGATAAAAAATTAGACTCACCCCAGCTGCTGAATGTTTCTTAAGTTGGAACATGAGAGCCGTGGAAGATATCCCGTCTCAGCCGACTTAAAGTTGGACATTCACAAAGTTAAAGTCTCATCTACCTCTGCGCATGCTCTGAAAACCACCGATTTCTCTTTATTTTATGAAGTTGGAATCTTAAGGATAAATGCCCTGTGATGAACCCTACAATATTACTAAGTCCCCATTTGTTAAGATGTAGAAGCCTTTTGCTCTATGCTCCAAAAACACTACCCCAGAGTAACTTTGTGGTATGCCCTGTGTTGCTAGTATTCCAAGACCTGAGGTTTACCTTTAGGATCCATAATTTCAAACAACCCTTGAATAAGCCAAATACCTGAGGCCGCTTAAGGCAATTGTAGTCTTAGATGCCCTCGAGCGGGCTTAAAAAACTTGGTACAACAAAGTAAAAATTACACTTCGATGAAAACAATTGGATTTTTATAGATAACTTAAATTTAGGGATATATAAAAAATATGGACTTTTTAGTATTGAGAATCTCTTTTATTTCGAACAGAAAGTTATAACTGCCATAAGAAATAAATATTTATTTTCTAATAAACTTATCCAATCCTTCAGAAGTCAGACAATAAGGTATATCTATCTTCATAACCCCAAACATGTCTAATAATTACGGCAGTAGAAAATTTAAAAAAAATCGCTGGATTTGTACCATCGTAGCCGATATCCAGGAGGTACTATGAAAAAAGTTGTTAGGCGGTGCGGAAAATTCTGTTAAAAATTATCTCACAACTTAAAACCAAAAGAAAAAATATTTCTACAATAAAATTACAGATAATGATAGAAGAACTTCTAAAAATTTTGACATTTGAAAAAATCGCGACTTCCCAAATAAAAATAGTTTTTTGTGAAAAATTAACAAATTCCTCAGAGTGGCTTAAAAATCGAAATGATTGTCAAATATCTTTTTCTCTATATCACTTTCTGAGAGATATCAGTTCATTCGTTTTAGAGAAGTAGTTTTCACTGACTCTGAGAACAAAACGCGCTTAAAGTTTTGGAAGGCGTTTGTAATGGTAGATCAAGTAGATGTATTTTGTCGTGTCGAGTCAAGCTCTTATGTTATTTTCGTTCAGTATAGTTTAGCATTTTCTCAAGGAGAGACTTACTGCTGAGCAATGTTTACAAATCGTACAACTTTATTACATTCTATAAAGAATGCGTTTCGCGCGCTTCGGTCAACTTATGGTCAACATAATCTGCCTACTGAGCGTACTATTCGCAACACCATCACAAATCTTGAGACCCAGCATTCATTAGTGGATAATAATGGACAGAATAGTCCACGTCCAGCACGTAGTGAAGAAAATTAGCAGCCGTGTCTGAGAGTGTGCACGAATACCGTGGAGAGTCTGACGTATAGAACGACTGGGCGCATTTTACGACGAGATCTTAAATTGAAAAATACAGCTTGTGTAAGAAGTGAAGCCACTCGCCTTCCCAAGCAACTTCGCTTCGCTCTATGGGCTCTTGAAAAGTTCCAAGAAGATTTGAAGTTTTCGAGCCAAATGTTGTTCAGCGATGAGGCCATTTCTGGCTCAATGGGTATGTAAACAAGCGAAATGTCTGCATTTGTGACGAAGAGCAACATGGAGAGATTCAAAATCTGCCATCTCACCCAGAAAAAACAATGGTTTGATGTGGTTTGTGAGCCGGTGGAGTCATCGATCTATATTTCATCAAAAATAATGCCGATGAGAAGGTAACCGTCAATGGCGACCTTTATCTACTTCCATCACCCATCGATGAGCAGATAATTTCATATTTTGGGCCGGTCGATTGACCACCAAGATCGCGTGGTATTACAACGTTAGACTTTTTCCTGTAGGGATATGTAAAGTCTGAAGTATATCCGGACAATCCCGCTTTGATTCAGTGCTTGGAGCAAAACAGCACGCGTATCATTCGCCAGTTACTAGACGAAATGCTCGAACGAGTCATCTAAAATTGGACTCAACCGGATGGACGATCTGAGGCGTAACCGTGGCCAACATTTGAAAGAGATAATCTTCACAAAATAAATGCAAAAGAATGTTCTTTCGAATGATAATAAATATTCCCCATTAAATTTGAAGTTCCTGTGTTTTTTTTTTTAAAAAGTAGGGAAACTTGAAATGGATCACCCTTTATTTGTGGAATATTTATAATTCCAACAGCAAATACAAGTTGTGGAACAATTTGAAGAAATATTCCTAAGAATTGTATTGAAAAATATCGTCTCATTAAACATTACAGAAACAAAAGATCGATTTGAGCTCCGCCAAAAATTATTATTTGATTGATTTCAACTTTCTACAAAATTGTATAAATTTTATACAATCCACCAGCTAGCAGCCTCTCTAGACAAAATTTTATAATTAAAAAATTATTTTATAATTAATGTCTAAAAGTATTAAGATATATGAAAGAAATTAAGCAAATGTATTAAAACCAACAAATGAGCACCTTGTGAGAAATCGAAATCGAGATGACATTAGAAATCGAAAACACACAAAATGAAATCGAAACTGAAATCGAAACTGAAACCTGGGGAAGAGGAGGTTGACCGACAGGCAACAAACGCCAAATGTCATGTACGATTACTTCACTTCAAATCCGTTAATTGAAAGTCGTCTAACACACCACACTGACGAACTGACAGCAGCGGTCGACTGGTGGACTTGTCGACGCGCGCAGTACGCTTGAGTGACCACAGCCGCGCCGCCATTCATTCACTTAGCGTTATTAGTAACGATTTCAATGAGCACACAACGACCGCCACGTCTGCCACCAGCGAAATCATTAGCTGCCACAAATGCACAAAAACACACAAACAAAGTATAAATAAATAGCAAGAAAAATGCAACAACTTAAGTGCCGCCAATCACAGGGAAACGTAGCTGAGCTGAAGCGTTTGCAACCGAAAGTGCCAATGACAATGTTGGCCGACAACGATGAAAGCCGCAACAACAACAACGGCGTCTGCGCGATCGCGCCAATTATTTGACTCATTCAAATGGACACACTAAAATACACATAAATAAATAGTTGTGGACATGAACATGAGCCATGCATCGATGCCGATGCGACGAGCACTTTTACTTTCACATGTGAGAATGTTGCAAGCGGCTAAGCTAATAGTTAGTATGCATATTGTTGTGCTAGCAAACGCGCCGCGCTTGGTATGTGGCAACAATATATGCGAACGCCAGACAATTTATATTGCTCGCATGTGTGTGTGTGTGTGGCTCTGTCTGCCGGCATAGAAAGTCCAAGTCCGCTCGCCGCACAGTCAATAAAGGTCAAATCAAGCGGTCTTCTTGTTGTTGCCGATGGCTTGCGCGTTCGGTTCAGTTGAGGTTTATCAGCTGCACGTTCGTGATGTATGATCGCTTAAGTGGCGGGTTAATGATGTGTTGCAACAACAAAAGCAACAGCATTTGGTTTCGGGGTCAAGACTTAGGCGCTCGTCGAGGGCAGCAAGAATGTGTGGTAATTAATCACTTGCGCATGGTAATGTTGTTGTTTTTGTTGTTGCTGTTCGGCGTGGTTTCTTGTTTTTTGGTAATGTCAGAATTGTTAAGTCAGTTTTTAGTCATAAGTTGCGTGTTGAGGATAATTTTGAAAATGAAAGTGGTCAATGGATACACAAGGGGCGTAGTGGATAGAAAAAAATCGGCAACTGGAAGCAAATTTCATGATTTAGACAAAATTTCCAAACAGCTGTGAGTAGTGAATACGAGTGGATGCAAATTATCTTTTCATACATTCTTTATTATTTCCACGGCACCTTTAGGCACGTTTCGATTGGGTTTTGGTAATTAAATTATAGCTAAATCGAAATTAAGAGGGATTCTTTGGAACCAATGTTTACAACATTGGATATTAACGGGTGATCCAAACAGAGATACTTTTTCTCATAGCCCTTTTTTACAGACCACGCTTGAATCATGTCAAGCTGTCACGTTATATTTGTTCGGTTTGGCATTTCATCATGGATAGTCTCACGCCTGAACAACGTTAATAAATCTGTCAAATTTATTACGAAAATTCACGTTCTGTATAAAATGTGTTTCGCGCGCTTCGCTCAACTTGGCCCACGGGGCGTACTATTCGCAACACCATCACCTATCCGGATACCTAGGGATGAAGGGCAACATGAAGAGATCCAAGAGCTGCCATTTCATTCAGGAAAAAAATATGGTTTAGTGCGGTTTATGGGCCGTTGGAAACATCGGTAAACATTCCTTCAAAAATGATGCCGTATGTTGCCTGAAATTGAAGCTCGTGATCTTGGTGAAAGTTGGTTTCAACAAGATGGCGCCACTTTCCACACATCGAATCAATCAATGGGTTTATTGAGAGAACACTACAATCGATTGGTCACCAAGATTGCGTGATATCACACTTTTAGGCTTTTTTCTGTGAGGATATGTAAAGTCTAAAGTCAATGCGGACAATCGCAGTTGAAATTTTCGATCGATTCATCGAAAATTGGACTCAACGGATGAACTATCTGAGTCGTGGCCGCAGCCAACATTTGAAAGAGATAATCTTCAAAAAACAAATGCCAAAAAATGTTCTTTTGAATGATAATAAACATTTTTCATTAAATGGGAAGTTTCTGTGTTCTGTGCATGTAACCAAAATGTTACATATATCCTGAAACTGAGAATTTCTAGGGCCGCATTGAATGAAAGACAAATGGAAAACCGAAAAAATTCTTGTGAAATTTTGCTTCAAAGACACGAAAGAAAATCTGTTTTGCATCGAATTATTACTGGCGATGAAAAATGGATTTATTTTAAAAATTCTAAACGCTGAAAATCATGGGTTAATCCGGAACAACCTTTAACATCGGCTGCAAAAACAAAAATCGTTTCCGTAAGAAGGCAATGCTGTCAGTTTGGTGGGATCAGAAGGGTATGATGTGTTCATGTGTTTTGAAAACCTGGAAAAACTGTTAATACAAATCACTACGGACACCAAATGGTCAATCTTTACCATGCATTGAACGAAAAACAACCAGAATGAGCCAGAAAACACGGCAAAGTAATTTTGTTACACGACAATGCTTCTGCAAACAAAGCATAATCGGTTCAGGGGACAAAATCAAAGTACTTGGCTGGGAGCTATCCAGCTACCCCTTCCGATTACAATTTCTTTTCATGCATGGGACACGCATTGGCTGAGCAAAACTTCGATTAGGTGTCTGGTAGGTTTGCTTCAAAGTACGCACTTTCTATTGGCATGGTATTCTCAAATTTCCAAAAAGCTGTTCAAAATAGAAATGGTGTATATTTTGTATTTATAGTACATACAAGGTCTGTCGCAAAAGAAACAGAACTTTTTAAATGTGACTGTTTCTGGTGGCGCCACCTATTAGTGGGTATATGAAATAAAAAGTTTGATCTCTTGTTTACATTTCGTGAAAATTTAAGCGATGACGATCAGAAGTCGGTCGTCTTCAGAAGTAAAAAATAAAGACAATGCTGATTTGTTTTTACGATTCCGAGGGTATTGTGCACCGAGAGTTCGTCCCACCTGGCCAAACGATTAATGCTGTGTTTTACCCTGGTGTAATGAAGCGTCTTTTGTCACGCATTCGACGTGCTCGATCACAATACCGTGGGGCAGGGTCCTGGCGCCTGTTGCTCGATAATGCGCCGTGTCATCGGTCGACGTTTGTGACTGATTTTTTGACAAAAACTCTATATTAACCATTAATCACACACCCTACTCACTTGATCTGGCACCCTGTGATTTTTACCTATTTGGAAAACTTCATTTGCCCATGAAAGGACACTGGTTTCAGGACATTTCAGCTATCCAAAAGGCGAAGACCGATATTCTCAAGAGCATTCCGAAAAATTACATTAAACACTCATTTGAAATGCTAATTGACCGGGCTAAACTCTGTATCAAAACACAGGGAAACTACTTTGAATAAAAAAATATACATAACTTTTGAAAAATATTAATTTTTTTTTGTTTTTTTTTAACAGTCCTGTTTCTTTTGCGGCAGACCTTGTATATGATTTTTCTAAACAATATGGCGCTCTCTCCGGTAAATTTATGAATGCAGTTGCTTTTTTTGGTACTCTCTATGGGATATATGACGTCTACCGAATACAATGAATAGCTGATTTCGGTTCTGTACAGACGTACTTTTAGAAACTGGTCTCCGTAGTGAGAAACAAGGACCGAAAATGTCGTCTTACTCAATAAAGTGTTATCAAAACTCTCTCTCGCAACATTGCATGGCATCCAGATTTTCAAACGGTTATTGGTGAAGCAACATTAAAAGTATTATACCCTTAATAAATTTTGAGAAATTGAAATTTGGTACACTTAACTTAATCAGATAACGAATGTTGTCCGCTCCTATGACACAAATTCGATTTTCATAGAAATGGAAAATCATATCTACTTTGATACTATACAAACTTGACAGATGGCGGAATGGATGACAGTAAAAAAGTGACACTTACTTATATACATATGTACATAGAAACCTTAAAATGATTCGGAATTTTTTGTACCATAAACCGGGTATATTAGCTTCTTCCGTCTGTCTGTACATCTGTATTTATGGGAACTTGTTCTTGACTTTTTGAGATATCGGTCTGAAATTTTGCAATTATCCTTCTCTCTCCAAAAATCAGCTTATTTGTGAGAATGGGCGAAACCGGACTACTATAGCATATAGCTGGCATACATACTGAACGATTAAAATCAAGCTCTTGTATGGAAAACTTTTTTATTTGACGAGATATCTTCAGAAAATTTGGCATAAGTTAGTGTCCAGGGAAAAGTTACAATCCCTGATTTTTTTTTTTAGATCAGGCTTCTATAGCATAAAGCTGTCATAGAAACTGAGCGTTTAAAATCAAGTTCTTGTAGAGAAAAATTTTTGTTTGACAAGCTATCTTCACCAAATTCGGCATAGACTACTCTCCAAAACATTGCTATAACATCCGAAGAAATTGTTCATAACGGACCACTATAGCAGTTAGCTGCCACACACTAATAGTCAAAATAATGATAAAGATCTTTTTGTATCCTTCTATGCTCTAAGAAATGCACCTATGAAGGGCTTTACAGCCACGGGGGCCGAACTACCTTAAAAATAATATAGGCATAAGTATCTTTGTACGATTTGCTCCTGCTTAGAGCAAATGCTTGCAAATAAACGACTAAGAACCAACAAGAACTGTCATAAATATATATATACACGCATAACCGCTATTTGCACCTTTACATTTCCCAGAAGTAATGAGCCGCTCCTTAGAGCTCGAGCGCTAATAACTCAATTATATGACGCTGCATTTCAATGACTTCAGCTGCACTTGCACCACATATTGGACATATTGGACACATGGGCACACATTGCTTACCGAAGGGTTGAATTCCATTGAAATGACACATTCTTCATTCTTACTTCAAGCAAATAAACTATGAGCTCAGGCATCATATTTCACATATATAATAAACATATGCTTGAATTGGAGTAATGTACTTGTGATGCACAGCTGCGCACCTTCGCATACTGTCACATTCACCATGCAAACACCGCTAAACTTGTAAATTATTTCAATAAATATTTTCCCCGCTGACTACAATAAATTTGCATATATTCTATGTGCAGTTAGTTGCACTCAACCATTGCCAATGCAGAGTAGATCAAGTTGTCCAGTGTTACAACAACAGCAACAGCAGCAACATATCAGCAACTGAGACCTTCAACAATGCAATAGTTCAAGAGTTAAGTTCAATTGCATTGATGCGCTTCAGGCATTTACGATGTTTGCACACAACGCTTACCGTGAGAGTGTGTGTTTGTGTGTATGTGTGCGACCACATTTGTTTGCCTCCCATGGAAAATGAGCCAATTAACCGCAAGCCAAGCTGCGGTCGCACTACCAGCAAGCGATGAAGAGGCTGCTTCATGGAGGTGTGGTGGTGAAGGTGGATAAGTATTTGTGTGAAGGTGTGTGTGTGTGTTTACCAAGAAAAGTGATAACTTAATACCACTAACCGTTAATAAGCAACTTAAATATTTGCGTATTACTGACAAACAGTACACAGTACTCACAAGAGGCAATAAAGAGTTTAAACTTTGAAGTAGAAGATCAGCAGAGCAGCTGTGACGCGGTCATAAAGATAGTGAAGACATCTGCAATAAACTGTTTCATGATAATATGTGGATACACATTGCATTATTACCAACAAACATATTATACAATATACTATATATACTTATATGTGTTAGATCATTCCTGCAATGTTCGGCGAGAGCAGTGACTTACCTGGAATGAGAAGAATGAAAAGAAAAGAATTAGTAAATTTGCTTAAAATATGGTGATGCTAATTAAATAATAACAGTACGTTCCAAGTTATGTAAATTGATCATGCAACATGAAGCATGATGTTAGGAAAATCGTTTCCTTACATAGCAATAACCTTCAAAGTGACAATTTTAACCCTTATATTACCAACTCCTTTACCATATGAAACAGTCAATTAAAAATGTCTGACTTCTTTGCATTTGGAGCGATTTTATTGGCGTTAAAATTAGGATTTTAAACTTAAAAAGAACCTTCTTTAAGCTCTTCAAATTTCAGCAAAGTCACTTTTAGTTCGGCGTACTTAACCCTGCAGTGCCTTAAATTCTTTAAACTACATTTTCGGGAGAGCGACTTTAAGTTCTGCTAAGTGCGTGAATTTCTGAAGTTTGAAAGCAAAAAGAAGTCGCTCGGGACCAAATCTGGAGAATATGTTGTATGAGACAAAAGTTCCTAGCCCTATTCGACCTATTTAGCAATAGCGTAGTTGTGAGCCCGTGCGTTTTCATGGTGGAATAACCCTTATTTCTTCGCCACATGAATCCAATTCTTTTCAAATCAGCCAAATTATGGTAGAACTCTGATACAGTTTATCCTACTTCAAATGGTCTATTTAGAAATGAATGTGTGAATTCCAGAACATGGTAGGCATCACATTTCTGTCTGATAACACAATGTTTGATTGTCGGCAGGCACGTCGTATCCTCTCAAATATTATAACGAGTTATTTTAAAAATATAAGGTTGATTTATGATACGGACGAAGGCAATAAGTGCCACTCTAACTCGAGTGGAGTACCCCAACACTCAGTCTTAGGCCCGCTATTATGGAACCTCATGTATGACGGTGTTCTAAGAAGACAGCAACCAAAATACATGAAACTAAAAGCACATGCGGACGATCTTATGGTGGTAGCTGTGGCTAAAAAATTAGAAACAAACGCAAAGAGTGCTTAAATGGTCCACGCCAATGGTTCTCTTCTGTGAGTCTGGAACTGGCTGAGGACAAAACATAAATTTTACTCATAGGCACCAGGAAGGTGGAAGATCAAATAAAGCTCATCATAAAGGAGAGCGAGATTACCTCACAGCCGCAGCTGAAGTATCAAGGATGAACCCGAGCGATTATATCAGCTATCGGAGGCTGAAAACGTATTGGCAAAGACAGAGGAGGAGAACAAGAACATGGAAATGTGGCAGCAGCGGTGACAATCCTCATCCAAAGGGCGCTAGACTCACAGATTTCTCCCGGACATCCACTTGTGGATAGACAGACGACATGGGAACCTGGATTTCCATCTGATCCAAATACTTAGTGGATATGGGTGCTTTAGAAGCTACCTTTACGGGTTCCACAATGACATTAGTTCGAACTATCCCGTGTACAGAGAATATAGAAGATTCTTAACATATATTATTCTATAGTCCTCGCTTTTCAAATACAAGTGAAACTCGGTGGTCGTTTTACTATCGATAATTTAACGACACTCATGTTTTAGTCGACTGAGAAATGGACAATGACAAAACTGAGACTTTTTCAGCAGATTAGGCGTCGGTTGTTCTGTGGGAGAGTCCTGGGATGAGAATTGGTTAGGATAAGCGCATTAAAGTTCCACACTCCGGCTTTCGATGCTTTCCCCTACTATAAAAAAGTCTCATCGGATGCAGTCCACTGTTTCAACTATTCTGTGGTCTCTGCTGTGTAACAGTAAATTAATTTTTCAATGACCGTAACCAAATGATGTAGAAACTTCGTCGGATTGCTTATATGGCGTCCATTGCGGTTAAAGCTATTTCTCAAACCAACATTTCATTGCAGAACATGACCTAGGTAGTCTTTCAAGATGCCTACTCTCACCTGCAATGGGTGACATCTTCATCAAAAACCGACGTGTGAAAACGTTAATCCAATTTTTGTCGATCGCCATAGAAGTAGAAAAGTCACCGTATACACCTCAAAAAAAGCAATGAATAGTAACTCACTAAATAACGCAGAACAGACAACATAACATGATACATAAGCCCAAAACCTCAGAATATATTTTTGTTAATAGCAATCTTTCCTCTGACTTCCTAAAGAAATAAACTTAAACCCGACTGAACTGTTGAAGGAAAATAATAAACAAAATTAACTCTTTTACTTTCATTGCAAGTTCACTTCCACTAACTATTTTACGAAGGAGTTACATTGCTAAGTAAACTCACACCATTTTAATTAACACCGAGCGCGTTAAAGGAAGCACTTAAGATAGTTGCCTGAATGCTGCAACATGCGCGTTGCTCTTGCCACAATAAGATAAACGGATAGGAGCAACACGTTTTGGGACCACATTACGGCTGAAGTGGCACTGAGTGATGCTATGGCAGTGCGATGACAACGACAAGGATGTTGCCACAATATAGTGTTCCACTTAGCAGCAAAGACACAACACAAACGTATTTACATTTGTTGCAAAACAAAAACAAAATAAATAAATGGACAAAAATTGCATAAAACAAGATAAAATCACCACTTCGGTTGCACCGAAGCAGAAATACCCTTTACAGGTATATTTCTTATTGCATAAAAAGGTATGACGTGATCTTTAAATTGAGATCGATAGATCAGTTTACATGGCTATATGATATAGTGGACTGATTTGAATCAATATCTTCGGAGATTGTAGCAATGCTTTAGAAAATAATCTGTGCCACATTTTGTGGAGATATCTCGTCAAATAAAGAAGTTTTCTATACAAGGACTTGATTTATTACGAACACTTTGTATGCCAGCAATATGCTATAGTGGTCCGATCTAAACAATTTCTACGGAGATTGTAGTGAAGCTTTGGAAAATAATCTGTGCCAAATTTCGTGCAGATATCTTATCAAATAAAAAAGTTTTCCATACAAGAACTTGAGTTTGATGGACAGTTGGAATGAAGTTTTGAAGTTTGAAGGATGGAAGTTTGTATGACAGCTACATGCTATAGTGATCCGATCCGAACAATTTCCGCGGAAGTTGCAGTGATGACTTGGGAAATAACCTGCGCCAAATTCCGTGCAGATACCTTGTCAAATAAAAAAGTTTTCCATACCAGGACTTGAGTTTGATGGATCAGTTTATATGGCAACTATATCTTATAGTGCTCCGATATAGGCGAGTCTGACAACTGAGCAGCTGTTTGGGTAGAGAAGGACGTGTGAAAAATTTCTGATCGATATCTCAGAAACCTAGGCGCTAGGTGCATGTATGCAGAGGGACAGAGAGATGGACTCAGCTTATCCGGCAGATGATACAAATTTCGTGTCAAGCTTAATACATCCTATTCAGGGTATAAAACCACACACAAAACCGACTATCGAAATGCGAAAATTTGTCTTATATGTTAAATACAGCAGCTTTTCGTAGCGCTACGACGCTTGCAACGCCGTGTTGCATGCTGCAATTGGGCCCGGAAGTGCAGCAAATTAGAAGGAGATAAGTTCTACAAGCACAAAAGTCAAAAAACAAATAAAGGTTGTTAAGGTCCATAAGGAAGGCGCTGTGCAAACTGATGCGTTGCTTCACGAGTATCCAATAGAAGTGGCAAACAAATATGGCAAGAGCGGCAATCGCAAAAATCGACAAACAAATGCAAGTACATGCGATCGCCACAGTGGTTGCCAATGCCAATGCTTGTTTGGTTTCTAGAAAAATCATAAATTTGTTCAACAACTTGTGGTCAGCGAGCTGCCACAGCACAGAGACTTGCCACAAAACACAAGCGGCTACCTATACCTACCTACCTGACTGCCTGGCTGGCTGCCTATCTATGATGTTGCCATTAAATTAAAGGCACAACATTAAAGGAGTTGCACTTAAATGGTGCACATGCCAAGATGTGCGCGCAAAACAAAAGCGAACAAACAATAGCAGCAGCAATAAGTGGCATTTAGGTGTATACTTGCAGCATGCTGAAGGAACTATGAAAGGGCAGTTTTTTTTTGCTGACAGAAAGGGATACGGATACACTGTGCTGCTGCTGCGGCAGTGAGAGGCAGTTACTTGCGCGCTATGCTTAAAGTTAATTGCACGTGCAACAACACCAAGGAAGACGGCGAAGACTACGAAAACGATGACTTGAGCAATGCTGTTGCAGCGGTCATTGTCATCCGCAGTGTTGGCAACAGCAGCAGCAGCGACCGTAGAAAGCAACCAAGCCAAGCAACGTCAAAGTTAATGTGGCAACGGCAAACGGCAAACGACAATATCGTGATTGCCACTTGCTAGAACAACGACAGCAAACACCAAAGTGCTACTTGTCACACTGTAACTTGCATGTGGCAATGCAAAATGATGCTGGTGACGGCGATTTATTTTAATTATTGAAATGTGCCACACCATGGTGATGACATGCAAAAGCGGACGAATGCTGCCACAGGCGATAAAAATTTAAAATAATATGGAAGGGACAAAGAAACTATATAAAATATAAGTGGTGAAGCAACAACAAACATAACAGCAACAATCGACTACAACGCATTTGATGTAGGGCCTAATAAATATACAGATGTCGGCTGCTGCAAGTTATGTTGCAAAGAGCGTGCAATTAGCAAATTACATGCAACTCACCAATTTTGCTTTGCATTTCACCCCATTTATATACCGTCGACAGGGTATATTACACAGTCTGTAACATCCAGAAGGAATCGTCGGAGACCCTAAGATGTACCAAGTATATGTATATACAGAAGATCAGCTTCGTTCCACCTTTCTAACTTTATATATGCGAATTTGCCTCTTAGTTTTTGAGCTACCGTTCTGAAATTTTGCACACTTGCTTTTCTCCTCAAAAGGCTTTTCATTTGTCGGAAACGCTGATATCCAACTACTATATCATATAGTTGCCATACAAACTGAACAACCAATATCAAGTCCTTGTATGGAAAGCTTTTTCATTTGACAAGATACCTACACGAAATGTGACAAAGATTATTATTCGAAGAAACACTACAACTACCGAAGAAATCGTGCTGATCGGACTACTATAGCATATAGCTGTCATACAAATTGATGCCTTCAAATCTGTATAAAAACCTTTTTATGCTATAAAAAAGTCACCTGTGGAGGGTATGTTAGCTTCGGTGTAACAAAGGTAAACGTTTTTTCTTGGTTTTTCGTTTTTCTTTTTTGATTTTTTTTTTCTTTCGCTCTGCTACATAAATTGAGCGTGTGGCATGCAGCATTGTTTAACATGTGATTGGTAGCCCCTACTGTATTGATTACTAGGCGCATACGCACTGACTTGTTACCTTTTTATGTGCTACTGACTAACTGACAACTTGTTGTAGTTTACATATGCAACACGCGCTTCAACAAGAAAAATCAATTTTCATAAATTGCTCAAACAGAAATTATAAACAAGCTGAGCAATCACTGAAGCATGCAGGCATGCGGCAAGTTGTTGCTATTCTTTTGCTTTTGTTATGGAAAGTTTTTGGTCGGAAGCTGAAAATCTATAGTTGACTTTTTTCTTTGAAAAATGAATATACTACAATATTCAAATGAGTTATGCAACCTAAGTACAGTAACCAAAAATGTATTTAGTCAAATTAAGGCGCTTACCAGACTTCTCTAGTTAATTTGTGTTTGATTTATAGATTTTAGTTTAAAGGCAGATTTATTCTCCTACGACCTCGCTGAGATTACGTCTGATGATGGACTTAAGAGCTTTGCTCCCCCTGTATGAGAGAACACCTTCGTTTACAAAGTGTGGTTTCAGAAAATATCTACAAGGTGTGTTTCAAAGTAAACAGAACTTTTCGGCCCTGGTGGCTCCATCTATATATCGACTGGTGCTTTAGAATCTGCTATCTTTATCTATCGCCCAGTCAGAATCACATGAAATTTCATTAATTAGAAGTGAAGTTATTCCGTTTTCAGTGTCAGTATGTTTGCGTTGTCGGTGCGAAAATGAGCTTCGAACAAAGAGCCAACATTAAATTTTGTTTTAAAATTGGTAAAACTTTTACCGAAACGTTTCAATTGATAAAACAAGTTTATGGCAATGATTGCCTATTCCATAACAGAGTGCACGAGTGGTTTCAACGTTTTCAAAGTGGTCGTGAGGACATAAATGACGATCAAAATGTGGGCCAATCAAAATCCGTGATCATCGGAAATTCAATCGAAACTGTGTATGAATTAATCAAAAATCAGCCGAAATCACCATTGAAATTCATGGAAATGGAATTGAACATCTCCAAAACATCGATTTATCGCTTTTGACTGAACATTTGGGCTTATGAAAGGTGTGTGCACGGTTTGTTCCGCACAAATTGACTGACGACCACAAATTGCTCAGAATCCAACATTCGAAGGACATGATTAAAGAGGTCAAAAAGAACAAAAAATCATATTTTAACCATTAACCACTCCTCGTATTCACCGGATATGGCACCGTGCGACTTCTTCCTTTACCGAAAAATGCATTTGCTCATGAAAGGAAAGTGTTATGCAGACGTAGAGGCCATTCAAAAGGTTTGCACCGTCATACTGGCGGCCATACCGGCCAA
This sequence comes from Bactrocera tryoni, assembly GCF_016617805.1. Lineage (NCBI taxonomy): Eukaryota > Metazoa > Arthropoda > Insecta > Diptera > Tephritidae > Bactrocera > Bactrocera tryoni. The sequence goes on along the minus strand of NC_052501.1, from coordinate 19,567,202 downwards.
CGTGCTAAAACACTCGTTCGACATGCTTTTGGACCTTTTTGCACGGTCTTTGCATTAAAGCAGAAGGATACTATTTTGAATAAAATAAATTGATTTTGTACAAAAAACTATTTGTTCTGTTCTGTTTTCTAAATTCCTGTTTACTTTGGAAGGCACATTGTATATCCCTTTCACTGCTCATCGGTGCCGTCGAAGGGAAGTCCTCATTCTGTCACATGTCTTCATCTCCGTAAATGTGAATTGTTAAGTTAAAGGGAACAATGGCGATGTTTGTCCATCCGAGTCAAATTTGACCTCAATACCACACAATATTATTAGTCAAACCAAGGTATTTATTAGACTCTCATAATAAGTTTACGTTATGGCTTAAATGAGTGCCAGATTTATTTCATCCTGAAGGAAACAATTTTGTTACATTAGTTTAGGATTCAATACTTATTAGTTTCCCTTCGATCTTCGGAAATTGTGTCTAATGGCAGACCCAAGAGCCCATTGCAAGTCGTCTTTCTCTGTGGAAGCACTATCATTCCATTTAGATAGGGTGCATGTCGGACGACCTGGGATGGCTGTGTAGGGTATGACAATCCAACATAACCTCATTTCAGTTGATCGAGCGGAATTTATACCTTCTTTAATCCAAAGCAATGGCGTTGCTGAGGTGTTGAAACCGAAGTAGTAAGCTCCATTCATTCAACTTACTTTTCTACCTATTGCAACTCATTTTTTAGGTACTTATATAAAAATGGCAATTAGAATTTTTCCTGAGCATTCTTTCCAGTAAACTTCGTATATTTATTGTCGGACTTCATTAGATTTAATCTTCTATAAACCAACAGCAATGAATCCAAAAGTCTCCTTAAGTAATACACAGTGTTTTTCGCCACAAGACTAAAACGGCTGTGTAAACTGACATTGAGAAATATCAATAATTTCGTCAGGATCGGGAAGGGCCTCTCCGAACCGAGGTTTCAGACAAGGTGACTCTCTTTCATGCGACTTTTTGAATCTACTATTGGAGAAAATAATTCGAGCTACAGAACTAAATAGAGAAGGTACCATCTTCTATAAGGGTATGCAGCTGCTGGCGTCCGCCGATGATATTGATTGGCCTCAACAACCGCGCTGTTAGTTCTGCTTTCTCCAGAATGGATAAAGTAGCGAAGCAAATGGATCTGATAGTGAACGAGGATAAGACAAAATATCTCCTGTCATCAAACAAACAGTCATCACACTCGCGACTTGGCTCCAACGTCACTGTTGACAGTCATAACTTCGAAGTCATAGATAATTTCGTCTATCTTGCAACCAGTATTAAGTAAGCAATTGAGGAGTAAAGTCTTCTCTCGATTAACAAAAAACAAGCTCTATAAGTCACCCATTATTCGCGTTCTGCTGTACGGCACAGAGCCATGGACGATGATAACATCTGATAAGTCGACGTTACGAGTTTTCGAGAGATAGGTCTGCGGAAGAATTATGGTAATTTGCTTATTTGTCACGGTGAATATGGCATTCGATAGAATGATGAGCTGTATGAGATATACGACGACATTGACATACAAAGTTAAGCAAATTAAAAAGCAACGGCTACGATGGATAGGTCATGTCGTCCGAATAGATGAAAACAATCCAGCCCGCAGTATCCGACGGGGGAAACAGAGGAAGAGGAAGACCTTCACTCGTTTGGAAAGATCAGTTGGAGAAGGACCTGGCTTCCCTTGGCGGCTAGTAGCGAAAGGAAAAACGACTTGCGCGCTGTAGTACACTCTACTATAACCTCTTAAACGGTTTCTACGCCAATATAGAAGAAAAAATGCATAGTACTTACAGCTTTCGAATACATCTCTAGCTTACCGGATGTTCTTGAGCACTACCGTATACTAGCGAACCGATACGTACTTTGCCCAACCCGGACACGTTTGCACTTAAACGACTCATCATACATTATATGACCAAATATCACGAAAGTCACTTCAACTCCTCGCTGACAATTGAACGCTAGATCAGTCAGTGTGCTAGACAAACTGTCATAAATCATGTGACAGCCGAAGCGGACAGTGAAGACTTGTGTGACTCTAATAAATATTTCGACGACATTCCAAAGAATTGTCAACGACTTAAATTTTATCGCCGCTACATATGCGACACCTCTGGGGAGCGACTACCATCCAACTCCCCAAACAAATAAATAACACACGGCGAACGCGAGTGGCTCGTAAGCCTAAAAAAATGTGCAACAAAATCTCGTTCACGGCTTACTTTCAATAACAGCAAACAGTAGAAGTAGCAGCAGTAATCACAGCAAACAACAACAACTTGTGCTTTGCAAATAGTAAAGAAGCTTTCTGTCAGCTAAAGAAGAACAAGCAGAGATTGAGTGGTGCTTACTTTTTGCTGAAAAGGTATACATCGGTCGGTGTAAACCTGTTGCATGCCGCAGCGCATAAAGAGTGGCCAACAACAAAAATCGAGTACTTTTCAATGACCACTTATGTACATACAACTGGGCGGCAAGTAGCGTCTTGGGACCACCAACGAAGCCACGTACTAGGTGATTGCATGTATGTGTGTGTGTGTGTGCGTGGTTTTGGTGCGATGTATGTGAGTATGTAAAGTAAAATCCACGAAGGAGCAAAATTGCAAGTAATTGCATCTGCCAATGCGCTGTCAATTGCTGATTTGCGCTGCCAACGAAACGAGAAATTCCGCGGAACCAATGAAATGAAATGAAATGGATCAGGGTTGTAAAGGAGTCAGTGACACCAAAAAAAATTGAAAAATTTTTAATTTGAAAAAAACAAAATTAAAATATGTAAAAAAATCTGAAATATTTTTAAAAAGATTTTCGAAATTTTAAATTAAAACAGTATTAATTGATTTTAAGAACATTTAGTGACTCCAAAAAAAAGTTGATATCGGAAATTCAGCAGATTTTAAAATTAATATTTTAAAAAATAAAGAAAACAAAATGTTTCGAAAATATTTTTGAAAAATATTTGCGAAATATCTTGCCCTAATTATTTGTTTGCATCGTTTTCAAAATTCAAGCTTGCACAAATCTTGGACATAAATTTCTAAGTATTTCGAAAATAATTTCATTCACTGATTGCGTAGACACAAGCTACAAATTACAGCAGATTAAGTGTCTTTGTCACTCAGAATTAGATTTTACGATTTTTCGTCTGTTTCATTGTGCTTACAGCTTCCTCATTTTATCATCAATTTATGGGCGCCACAATTTTCACTCATTTATTTTTAGAGTTGGAGCATTTTTACACTTGTAAATGTTTCCGTTTCTCTCGCTTGTATTGCGCAAATTGAGGCTTTACGGGCGACACTTGGTCATTAGCGCCGCCTTCATGCCACTTTTTATTCAAATGTCTATATGTATTACGATTTCGAAAATAAAATTAATTTTTACATGAAAGCTTTAAGCTCTCTTGGCATTATTTAGCGGATTAACATGGCAATAAAAACTTGTTTGCTGTTAAATTATTGGAGAGGTTGCATTTGGACTTATGGGTGGAACATATGTTTAGATTACTCAACAGTTTGACAGTTGACTTTTATTATTTGCATAACAATTAATTAATTATGAAACATTTTCTTGTAAAATAAGAAATGAATGCAGATAAAATAATCTCGGTATGTATAATAACCAAATACTTCCAAAGAATTTGATTCTTGGAACCTTTAACTATAACTATGTATAATATAAAGTAGCCGATTATTTCTTCTCGAATCAGTTTCTTTATTTTCTTCTTTTGTTATTCATTTTACTATTAGTATACTATTATTTACTCCCTCCACTTTATCACTCTCTTTCTCTCCTTCGCTGTGTTACTATCTTTTGCCTTCTCCTTGTCTCTTTTTAAAGGTTCCCTTATGCTATTATTGAATTATTGTTAGCTTATTGGATTGACTGCTGAAACAATTAAACTAAAAGAAAGATTTTATTCTACTTCAGAGAGAGTGAAGCTGTGGCGATTCAATTGTATTTTCGAAAGATTTTTCTTTCAATCCAAAGAAATTTCAGTAAAGAAAATGGAACTAGGTCAGGTTAGATGGCTGATTTCTCCACATATCAGTGGAATCACACTTAGAATCTTATGTATGATCCTCTGTGAAGCCAAATAAAAAAGTCTTCTACTTGATTATCAGTTATCGGCAAAGACCCCTAACCAATCACAGCCGAACTATTTTTGCCTTGATCTGGCAAATGCGGGATATTAGAGATGGAACCACAAGACGTCAATGGAGCTCCCGTCCTTTCCCATTCCGCAGTTATTGAGACTGAAGTATCTATCCTAGCAAGCTAATAAGCAATTTATAATACCATAATTGTAATTAACGCAAGGAATTATGTCCTACGATCTTCTTAATCTCCGTAAGAGAGATACACTGATTAAACCTGAGAAAGGAAATAAAAAAATCGGAAGCTATGACGTTTCAAAAACCTAAATTAAGGTCAAAAATATGCTGAAAATCTGGAAAAGTCTCAAAACACAAAACCCAAAACACCAAAACAATCTTTAACTGATTATGAATCTAGTTCGCTTTATTATTTAGAATCTCCTGTACGTAAAACCTACACAACACTCTCAACTTTAGTAGCGTCTGAACTCGTTTTAACCACTCCTTCTACTTAATTCCCTGTGTCCAGCCTTCAACAATACTTAAGTAATTAACGAATTTATCATCTTTAACTATGCCTAGTAATTTCCACACAAACCTCACGTAACTAAGTGGCATGTGGCATGTGGCAGGCGCTAAATTTTCACATTTCAACAAATGTGAAGGGGCTTCCGACAAGCGTTCAACGCTAATTACACGCAACTAGTAACACGGCTAAAAACTGGACCAAGCCGAGGGTGAATATGAAATTGTGACGACGTGGACGGCAAAGAAATTCTAAAAAAAAAAATAAACGGCAACATTTAATAATGCCTCAGCTAGCTGCAAGGCGTGCTGCCAGCGACCAAACGAAGTGTGGACATTTGCAATTAATAAATTTCAGTGGAAACTTGAAAAATGTGCGGTTACAGCAAAAGGATCAGCACAGAAGACTACGCAGCGCAGGCGCCAACTTGCAACTTCTAACGCCAGCCGTGGATGTACACGCGGAAACATTTGACCAAGCCGAAGTGCAGCGGCTAGCGGATGAGCTGGGTGAAGGTGCCATTGCAGCGGAATAATGAAGTGAAGGTAAGAAATTGAAGCCGAAGGCGAAAGGCTTTGTAGAAACAGAAATTGTTGCAAGGCAGAAAGCCAGACAGGCACATTTCATGCTTAATTATAGACGCCAGGCGATGCGATTGAAATGCAAGTACGAAAAAAATACAACAAAAAAATAGAAAAAATACAAAAATAAAATATGGAATTTCATAAATAATAAGTAAAAGAGCTAATAGCCGTGGCGCATACAGCGACAAGCGGTTGGAGGCGTGGAGGGAGTGAAGCTGAAAGAACTGTCGTCTGTCCACACTGCATGCGAGATGTGGAGCGAGGCTGCATTTTACAGAAATATGAAAGCGAAAAATTTATGCTAGATTTACGTGGGCAGTTGCTAGATAGAAAGGTATTTGTGCGAGCATATATTCGGTGCTGGTGTCTTGCAGCCGCTTTTCACGCTCGTTCTTCTAAGCATTGCTGCTAAGGTGGAGTGCATTGCGGTTATTGCCATGCGGCAAATAATCATAGGGTCTGACAACGTTCTTGTTGTACTGCATGTTATTGTTGCTGGGCAAGTTGACGGATATTGGCAAGAGTTTAAACAAGCGTTCAACGTTTTAAATCGGTTATTGCTGTGTGGAAAATTGTTACTGTAGGAGGGAAGTATGAAAGTTCGGTTGGTTTTCTTTATTATTCGCGGAAGTAATACTTATCTTTTGTGGTCAAGTAAGATCATAGCTCAAACTTAGTACTAAATGCTTTGGCGAAAAATTTTCTATATCACATTTTTATTTGGTACCATTTTTACAAATGTCGAGCTTAGATTTACTACTAAGTAAATGATCCCACACCTTACGATATTTCTAATTTTTTTCCAATAGTCGAATTTGCTACCCAGAAATCAAATGTCCTCGCGTAAACGACGCTTGTCACTCTAATGATATTCCTTGCTGACGGTTTGGTCGGTCTGAAGGAATTCGGAGAGCGATGACAACCTTGATTTTGGACTGGATTTGATGTGGTTTTTTCGTCTTCGGCTCACCTTTGTCACAACAGTCGGCCGACTGATCGTCGGTTTCCATATCGTAAGCATAGATATATAATAATATGTCCTGGTAGTTGAAAAGCATTGTTTTACAAACATTAACGCGATGCTGTTTTTCGAAAAAAATTTAGTAATTCTGGAACCAATTGTGCTTTCACTTTTCTTAGGTCCAACCGATCTTTCACAATGATTTTCATTGATCGTTCCGATATTCCAACGATGCCGATAATATCTCCGACTGTTAGTCGTCGATTCTCATGCATCAACTCCATTATTTTTTGTTGACGAGTTGATCATCACTGACGTTGATTTCCGTCCTGGACTTGTTCATCCTCAACGCTTTCTCAACACTCTTTGAATATTTTGTACCAATCAAAAACAATTGCTCGCGGCAGTTATCACTGAAAAAAGACCAACTCTTTGAACGTTTCATCCAATAAATGCGCTGGTTAAGCCATTTTGTTCTCAAGGAAGATAATATTTTACTGAAAAGTACTTTCGATTCGATATCTTTGAGTGAACAACGGAAGAAGTACATAAGGACCTATCTGCATTTGAGATGTTTTCTACCCAGAGTGACCGATCGGCCCACAATTGCAGTATTAAAGAAGAAGAGAGTAGGATACAAATATTTCCTTAAACTCCAAGAATATTAGTTTTAAGCCATGTATTGTCCATTTTTTAGTATGTTAAGATTAACGAATGTCTCCAAGCTCTAAATTGTCTTTCAGAAGGTGACAAAGTTCGGTTCATATGATCGACACTCTACGAGTGTAATTGAACTTTAGTTCATAAAGATTTTGATAATCATTAATATGAAGCAACATTGGAAATATGGTAGTTTGGCTTCCATCCCTGCTGGTATTGGTGACCGTCAGTACTCTCCATTTTTCCATCGGTACATTCGGATTTTGTCTTTTAAGGAGCCGCACTAAATGCTCCGGTTTACCATACGAGATATGGACACCTTCGGAATGGTCGGAATTTAACTACGATCCACCATTTCCAAAACGGCCACCTCCCACAGGTCTTGAAGCTACGAAACCATTTTCTCTATACTTCCAATATTGAAATAAGCGCATCTAGCAGCTTCACTGTTCTTGAGTAGTTTGCACATGGGGTTTCCTCCGGTAGATGAGTACCACGATTAAGTGATTATTTGCTAACTGCTCTCTATATATAACAGAGGTATGGCCGCTGGGGACACAACAAATATACCACTTAGTGTTGAGCTGTTTAGTCAAAAAGGCCGAAACCCATATCGTCGTCTTCCTCGGACTCCGACTCCTCCTTTTTGTCTTCTTCCTTTTTCTGCAACAGCGCATCTGCAGCTGGAGCAGAGGCAGCAGCAGCATCAAACTTGCTGGGGTCCTTGATGAACTCTTTGACGGTAGCAGCTTCCTTGAAATCCACTTTTGGTGGCAGCAGCAATAGCCAAAAGATTCTTGAAACTAATAGCAACACTGTGCGGTTCTGGAGCAATAGTTAGGTAACCAATCTGTAATGTAAAGGCGGCCAAAGAGGCAACACAAACTTGGAATTTCGCACTTATCTCTCTTATTGAATTCCATGTTGAGTTTAATCTTTAGAGAGCCTCTACTCCCAGCATTTTATACCTACCGACACGAACATCATTAGTAATGACAGAAGCAGTATATATTACCAGCAAGAAAAAGAACTTTAGCTAGTTGCTGAACATCTTGAACATGCCAAGACCTGCTCTAGAAACTAGTCCAGCAATGTCCACTGTTATACCAAATATCAAAATCAGGCACCGCTTAGCGAACTTCAATCGAACCTCCCTAACAATCAGGAAGAATGCACGGTATGCCTGTAAAGTCGCACATAAATTTGAAAGCGCAAAAATGTTATGCGCATTTTTAATGTTGTTATGTTTATTCAATCAAAATATTTTCTACTTTTTTTGGCTAAAAACGCATGCAACAAGAGTTTTCTATACGCGGCAGCAGTAACATTCCCGCTGCCCACATATGAAGACACTGAGAAGCAGAGAACTTAAAACATGTTGCAAGCTGTTGCAGCACCTACCAGCGATGCTTAACCTTTTTATTACGAACCTCTACCTACACATTTCCAAGAACTCTCTGCACACAAGCGCACAGCTGCAACGGGCGGAACGTGCCACAGCAATGCCTATTTGTTGGCGGCGTGTCTAACAGGCGCCGACATTAATTTTAACATTGGCTAGGCAACAATAATCCAGCCTATTTGCAAGCTTGCAACACTGCAGCCGCATTGAAAATGCATCAAACGTGAATTGGCAGTAATGAAAGGGCAGCCAGGCGGCGGCGGCGGCGGCGGCGGCGGCGGCAGAGGTGAATGCAACACTTACACGTAGTTGCAAGGTAAGAACGTGGCAATATGTGGCAGCATCAGTCAACAAATGCAACAGGATTGTGTGTATGTGCCACAGAGATGCGCGCGAAGGTAAAAATTGCACGTAGAACAAATAACAACAACAAGCGCTGAGTGCAACAGCCCAGCTAGCCCAACATAATTCATATGCAATTAATAATTGGCGGTTACAAGCCGTTGCTGTTGCGCATGCGCAACACAACACAACAGAAAACAAACGCGCAACACATCAACACTTGCCCCATTTGCAACACCACGCTGTGCTGCGCGCCGCAGCGAAGTGTGTGCGCGCACACCAAGCATTTATATAGCGATTTGTTATGCGCATGCGCGCCAACATTCTCGATTTTCCTGTTGTTGCTGTGCTATTTTTAAACACTGCGGCTGCGGCAGCAGCAACCAAATTGCATTAGAACTTGCAACACTTGCAAGTGGCAACTTTTGCCAGCTTTTCCATATGCAAGCTGGAAAGTTGCAACATTCTTGCCACACCGTCGCCAATAATGGCACTCACTCGTAGGTACGCAGGTCTGTCGAATGCCTGGTATGCCAATGCTGCTGCTGATGGGCGATGACTTTGATCGACTGTGTCACTAATTGTCTGCTATGGGCCGTCATCAATGCTGTCAGTGCTTACACACACAGACACATGCTCGTATATATGTGTGCTGCAAGTATGAATATGTGTTGCAAGTATGCATAGAAATTGTGCGCGCTTGCGTCTACCTTTTTATTGCAGCCTGATTGGCAAGTATCTCGACTTCGCTTCTTTTCCCCTCGCTGTTGCTCTTGTTGTTCTTATTGTTGCGCGCAGATGTAAATGAATGGATTCGCTGCCGACACGTTTTTGCACTCATTGCCAGGCGACTATTAAATAAGCATCTAACGATAGAGAAAAATGGCTAAATGTCAGGCATAACCATTAAAATTTATGGCGAATTTACAATAAAAACAAATATACATATTCTTTATTGCTGAACACGACTTTTTCAAATTAAATTAGTATTGCAGCTTAAGCAAATAAATGGGCTTTTATTTCCTGTTTGAATGGCTTCATAAGCGGTCTTCAGCGATTTGCGTTAACTTCAATTCTTTTTGAATGGGTTCATCAATTCTTATTAGTTTAATTCTATTGAAAGAGTTCAAAGAATATACAATTTTTTAATAATAGTGGCGAAGCGGCTCCGTAGGCTTGCCACATTTTGAATGGCAGGCATTGAAGACTCTGAAGATGAATAACAATTCGAATTTTTATGTAACTGTACTAGTTGCACTGTACTGACAAGATATTCACCATGCGCCAAATCGTAGAAAAGACCCAAGAAAAGAGAATCGATACATACCACGTCGTTGTCGATTTTAAAGCAGCTTTTGACAGCACGAAAAAGCTGCCTTTATGCCGCGATGTCTGAATTTGGTATCCCCACAAAACTAATACGGCTGTGTAAACTGACGTTGAGCAATACCAAAAGCTCCGTCAGGATCAGGAAGGACCTCTCCGAGCCGTGTGATAGACAAGGCGGCTCCCTATGCGACTTCTTCAATTTGCTGCTGGAGAAAATAATTCGAGCTGTAGAACTTAATCGAGCAGGTACAATCTTCTATAAGAGTAAGTAAGCTGGCGTATGCCGATGATGTTGATATCATTGGCATTAAAAACCGCGCCTTTAGTTCTGCTTTCTCCAGAAAGGATAAGGAAGCGAAAGAAATGGGATTGGTGGTGAATGAGGGCAAGACAAAATATCTCCTATCATCAAACAATCTATCGTCGCACTCGCGACTTGGCTCCCACGTCACTGTTGACAGTAATGACTTCGAAGTCACAGATAATTTCGTCTATCTTGAAATCAGCATCAGCACCTACAACAACGTCAGCCACGAAATCCAACGCAGAATAACTCTTGGCAAAAGTTGCTACTTCGGACTGTGAAAAGTAAAGTCCTCCTTCGACAAATAAAGACCAAACTCTGTAAGTCATTCATCATCCCCGTCCGTCATATGGTGCAGAAGCATGGACGATGACAACATCTGATGAGTAGGCGCTACGAGTTTTCGAAATAAGTGTTCTGCTTTCTTCTTCTTAATGGTCGTTTGTGCATTGGCAAGGGCGTATATCGCAGCCGATGGAGCGATGAGCTTTAAGACGTATACGACATAGTTCAGCGAATTAAGAACCAGTGTCGTCTGAACGGACAGCTCCGGCTTTGAGAGTGTTCGGCCCGCCGGGGAAGCAGAGGAATAGGAAGACCTCGACTTCATTGGAATGACCAGGTGAAAAAGGCAATAACTTTGTTGTACTTTGTAATATACTTTTTTAGAAGAGCACAGCGCACAAAGCTAGCGCGCAAAAAATTGCGATGCGAAAGCAGCTATAGTTGTTTTCGAGATCGATACCCCGATTACAGCGATCTTCCAACTTTTTACTATAATTTTTATAGTGCGACTTGTCTTTGGATTCAAAATAGGCCTACGTTTCAACAACTACCGCTAAATTCCATCCAAATTTCTTACATTGAAACATGAAAACATTTTCGCGCCTTTCAGTATGAAACACTGAAATAGGTGTTTATAGTGAGGGGTGTCAAGGGCAGACATGCTGGAGTATGACTACTTCTCTAGAACGGCACTCCAAGACCAGGTTAAACCATGCTCACAAGCCTAACCTGATTAACCTAATCATACCTATCGGGCTGTACCGAGATGATCGGTGTAAACTTTCTAGAGGTAAGTGATGATTTTAATGCGATTATCTATTACTAAATATTGTAAAGGCCAAACGATGCAATATTGTAACATAAGTGACTATAATATAATTATAAATTATATTAAGAAGGTTTCGTATCCACTTTATCTAATTTTTAAAAATAAGTAAATGATATTATTATAACTGTACAAACGAGTTTATTAACTTTTTATTATGCAATCGCCACTTCCGCTGTTTTAATACCACTTTTTTCGCTCTACAAACATCTAGGCCGCATGACTTCGACCCCAATTAAAACGCTAACATATTCGACCTCTGAACTGAAGGAAGACGTAAACGAAACAAAAACACTTTCAATGGGCCTGAACGTACTTACGTATAATTAGCATGAGCGCCATAAAAGCGGATAATAATTAAGGCTTGCGAAAAAGACGAAAAATAATAATAACAACACAAAACGGCAGACAAACTGTAGCCACATAAAACTATAAAACTCTTAAAAAAAAAATAAAAAAGAATTACAAAAATTTAAAGAAAAAAATAACAAAATTAAAAAAAAAATAAACAACAATAACAACGAGTTAAAAAATGTTACGGGTCCACAGCGAGGTGACCTTTTTAACTAATCGCTTAATTGAGTGAATGCAAAATGGGTGCGCACTCAGTTGGCTGTGAAGTGCGAGAAACCAACAACAACAATTAAAATAACAAAAAAATTGTGCAAATATAGACCAGCTAGCAATGCAACAATTATAATTACCGTATAGACAGCTGGTAATGTGTTTGGGCGCATAAATTTAGCCACAAAGGAAGGAAATACAACAATGTGGGGCGTGTTGCAAAAATAGCGTCACCAGCGTTACTGTCACACCGAATTTGGTGCACATTGTGAGTTAATGGGAAAACTGTGGCATGTTGCATGCAACTAGGAGTGTGAGATCAGGTGTTAAGCTCGTAAATAATGCGACACTGTGACAATGTGACAATGTGACTAATATTATATAATACCATTTGGAGTTTTACTTAACTGTAATTGAGTTTGAAGTAACTGTGACGGTGCATTGTATAAAGTAATTAGTTTTTTTTTACTGTTAAGTGCGATAAAACTACTTTAACTGGCACTTCACAGCATAATGATTAGTTCGACACTTTATTCTTTGCTGTTTCTCTCCGCGCTATACCTTGCTCGCTCTTTATTGTTTACACTTTTCAATAAATAATAAATAATTTTAATTTATTCCACGTGCATCAATCAACATTTTTGATATACGAGGTGTTGTCGCTATGCATTTTTAGACCGCCCACAGACAGACCTTTAATGTGTTCTTTCATTATTTGCTTCTTTTAAGTGCCTCTCGTGCTTTGCATTATTAATAATTTCAGCGGTAATTAATAAGAAATGAATAAGCTCTCAATAAATACACATATATGTATATTTGGTGATTGATTTCAGGAGTTTTCGTCAAATGCTTTCCAGCATATTTACATGCAATGCAAGTAGTTCTGGGAGTACTCATAAGTTCTAGAGGGTGACTAAGATAACATAATGCCAAGTTCACTTAACAGTGAGCGACAAGAGAATGGTCGCTAAAATAATATTAAATATAGAATGGAAGAACATTAACTCGATAACTTTTCCTGAGTTCCTTGAATAATGTGAGACTTTACATGTGTTGTTCTAATGAAAAATAAGTAAAAACAGGAATGCACCGAAGCTATAAACCACTTCATAAATTCGAAAGATTCCACACAATTGCCAAATAAATGCCAATAAAAATCGCGGTCATGCCGCTTTTGCAAATCCAAACGTCGTGTGGACGACGAAGTTAGTGTGTTAACTATGTGACTAACAGCCTTATCGGTATAAATACTAATGTGTTTCATATAGTTTAAAACCAAACTATTAAATCTTATAATTTTCGCTAAAAAAAAAAGTCTGTGAGTAGTTTTCCAAAAAGTGGTTGCCTTCGAAAATATTTAATTACAACCTTTTAATATGACTTCGTGTAATCTTCAAGGCTGTGTACTGGAACCGCTGACCGAAATTGTTATGTTTATTAACGAAATCAGATCAAAAAAATTATCATCGGAGCAGTGATTGTTCCTAGACAAATGTTCCGATCACTATCAAAATCTTTATCTGCATATTACTTAAGTAACATCTCGGGCTTTAGCACAGTCGGTGTATAACATTTGGCAACTTTAGAAACCAGACCACAGAGTCCTTAGGCCTACTTGTCGGTACTCACTTTCCTGGCAGCCCCGAAAACAATATGGTAGAGTACACACAAGACAACGGAGGAAAGAAGTATTCCATGCCTGTATATACAGTAGCAGAAAGTAATTTATATTGGGCGATAAGCAGTTTAAAGCCCTTAAAATCGCAATTTTCTTTTAAAATCGTTGGAAAGTCGTTTTCATTTACGATTTCCATAGAAACCACAATAAGCTTGGTGGTATCAGGCTTAGAAAAATCTGTGGAGGTAAAAGATTTCTTCCTTAGTCCATAGAAGGCGTTTTCAATAACGTCCAGCTCAAGGTCATACTGAGCGATCCGAATATCTCGTGAAATTTTTTTAATAGATGCTCAACAATTGGTAAAAATTTAGTTCTGAGAATTTCAATGATGTGCAAATTTGTCTAAAGCGGTACACCTTAGGAGTCGTGTCATCATTACATCTCTGGATCTTAACAAGAAATAAACAAAGCTTCAGGTTAGAGGTAAAAATATCAAAGGACATAAATAGTTGGACCGTATCATGCGGACTAAACTTAAATGTTAGCAAGACAGAGTTAGTATTGTTCAGAGTAAAGAAATTAGTTACATTTGTAAAGAATGGTGGGACAAAAACGGGTATAAATGCCCCGCGTAAAACTAGAAACAATCATCGATGCAACATTACAACACAAAACTCACTGAAGTACCTTGGTGTTATGATTGTTACGAGACTGAATTTTAAAGCAAATGTTAAAAAGTATGTGGCAAGGCAGCTAAGAAGGAAGGAAGATGGACGCATCGACTCATTAAGAACGTACCAGCCTGGATTAATAGGAAACACGGGGAGAGACTTTTATCTGATGCAAATCTTGACGAGTCATGGGAAGTATCTCCACAGATTCGACAAAAATGTTATTCTGCAGTAATGCCGATGAAAACGCGATATGAAGTAGATAAAACGACCATGGAATTCAACAAACCAAAGAATGACGCCCGTAAGTCACATGCTGCAATCAAAGCTGGTATGGCCGAAATTGAAAGAGTGGACCGCAATAGCGATCCGAGAACGCAGTATAAAAGACCGGCAACGTAGAAACTTTATACCAGCTAAATAATACCGTAGGGAGTTTGTAAAGAGGTATTCTTGCCCAACTTGTTCCTGCGAAGTAATGCTTAACGGCATTCCAGCAGGTCTAAATACAAGCCAAAAAAGGTGTATATTTATAGTTATTAGGAGTTTTTCGTTAATTTGACTTTTAAAATTGCTTAAAGGTTATGTTTCACTAAAAAATTTTCTCTGCATGAACTAATGTGGTAAGAGAAGGTATACTACAGAGCCTTTCAAAGTAAGGAAGATTTGGTCTTCATAGAAACAATATATCCTTATCTAAATCTTCTTCGTTTTTATTTTTCGATGAAATATTTTCATTTTCAAAGTTTAAGCGTCATTACCACGCAAACCTTACTTCTCAGCTCAATATCTTCGATTATGGTTTTTTGGACTGAAATTGTAAGGCATTCTCACCTGTGCTCAGAATCACATTTTTCCCGCTCAGGTCATATATTATGTGATTGTAGCTATGTATAACGGTAAGTTACGGCTATTTATAGCCATTTAACAGTTCACTGACCGACCGACTTTCCGACCACAGCTGTTGCGCCGCTGATGCACACTGCTGACTTCTGTCTGTTTAATTCATTAAATTTTATGGCTTTCAGTCACTTTTGTGTTAAACTGCAGTTTTAAATTTTATTTATTACCCTTTTTGTGTGCATTTTGCACTAACTTCCTCTTTGTGGCTGCGCTCAGCGGTTTTGGAGCGCGCGCGCGCTTCTTGCAACACTCATGCGCTCAAGCGTCAATGCACCGTTGCACTCTCTGGCACTTGGCAATTCTACCATTAAATTGTTGTTCATATTTTTGTTATTTATTTTCAATACTTTTTTCCACATTTCTTATTTTTTTTTGCTGCCAATTTTCTATGCAAATTTGCAACAGCAACAAACTGTTAGCCATTTGTGTGGCTTTTCAGTATTTTTCTTTTGTAAAATTGTTGTTGTTTTTTTTACATTTCCCAGACGAACGGTACGTGTCGAATTTCCAGCGTTTTTATGTGAACGCGTCGTCGGGACATTCACACCTCGCCGGCCAGCGCGTTGACCGTGTGACTGACTCATTCACCAAATGACGGATGTGTGTGCATATGTGTGTGTGTGTTTCTGGGTTCTTGCTTTGCAGTCGGCGGCGCATGCGCGGCTCAGCGCAGACTATATGCCGGCCGGCCGGCTAAGTTGCAATTTTAAATGAGGTTTATTGCTTCTCAGAAAGAATGCAAACGTAATTAAAATGCGTAAAATTCGAAAGGTTCTTCGTTCTTCTTCAGTCCACAGCTTACATTGTATTATTTTTGTATTGAATGGCAACAACAACAATGAAAGTCGCTCATAGCAACAAATCGGTTACTAAATTTGTAATTTGCATAAAGCGCAGTTAGGTAATATTTTTTGTGGCAATCTCTCACTCTTTTCAATGCAAGTGGGAAATGTGTGTGTATGTGTGTGTGAGTGCAACATTCTTATTTTAGGTGAAAGAACTGTTTGTGGCACAACTTCGTAGTTAAGATGCACAAATGTTTGCATAAAATTCAACAAAATTTTTCTTTCTGCTTCTATATAGTTGCCTATCTGTAGCTAGCAGCAGGGGGAGCGGCCATATTGTGGCATGCAAACTAGCAGAGAATGAACGCTTGATTGACTCATTCATGGCGGTGTTGTCAATGCTCTATACACCTGGATAAATGCAATTAGATAATCTTGATTGGCGTTTGAAAAATATTGCAAAGTCATTAAAGCCTCCGGTGGGAAAAGCATGATGCAATTCTCACTCACTCATAGCGCTTTTTTAATTAATTTGTGGCATTTGTTTTTAGGTAAAATTATTTTGTATTTATTTATTTTTTACTATTTTTTTTTTAACCTACAAAGAGTGGTTTGTGAATAAGGAAATATTAGCTTTTTGCCTTTATAAATTTTAATTAATGGTTTCTTAAACATTTCTTTTTAGTTTTGCTTCCAAAAACTTTGCAAGCAGTAAAAATTTTAATTGAATATTTTTAAAGATTTACTACTATTACGATACCAGGCTTAATAGAAATTAATTGATTTTGAAATTATATATAAATACTTGTAAGTTTTACGTTTTTTACTTTGCCTCTGCGGATACTAACAAAATGTTCAGAGTACAGGTGTGGCAAGTTTGATGTTGTTAAGTAAACCTTGATATGTTTGACAGAGAGATGAAATACCGCATTTTGGTAATTTCGAATTTGAACGAGTACAATCAAAATGCATAATATTGCCGACCGACTATCTCTGTGGAATGAAATATACTCAGAACAGTCACTCGACTGGCTCACAATGAACATGGTATCCAGTTAGAAGTTAATTCGGAATAGTAAAGAAGCCTTGAATACTAGATGGGAATAGGATTTTTACAAACAAAAAAAACAAAAAAAAAAAACAAAAAAAAACCAAAAAAAAAAGAATATCTGCCAAAAAACTCCTGAAGAAACTGCTAATGGTTACTGGAATGCAAAAGATAACTTCTAAGATCACATTACAAGTCCAATCATTCAGTTTCTACAACAGCTCGAAAAGAAAATGGAAAGCGCAACAAAAATAGTTGTCCTCAATGTAGAAGTAAGAAAAGAAATGTATCTTTGGCGAACCCGATACCCTAATCGATGACGTTGGAGGGGACGTTCAATTGCCTGACCATGAAGAGATTCGAATAGCAATTATCCGTCTGCAGAACAGAAAAGTGCGGAGTCGATTCATTGCCAGCCGAGCTATTCAATTACGATTAATTAAGCTAAATATGTCTATATTTAACTCTTGAAGTATTAAATATGTACAGTAAGGGATGTTTGAGTAATCAGTAGCAATGTCGTTATATTTTACCAATTTAAACTAAGTTCTTAAAATGTTACTTAACAAGTAAGGAAGGGCTAAGTTCGGGTGTCACCGAACATTTTATACTCTCGCTTGATAAAGTGATAATAATTTACATATTTTTTTTATTTTGCTGTAAAATTAATTAGATTAGATCAAATTGTCTACTTTGAGTATTGAATTGTATTTTCATTTCCTAATGTATAAGTATATTATACAGAGAAGGCATCAGATGGAATTCAAAATAGCGTTATTTTGGAAGAAGGCGTCTTTGTGAACCGATTTCACCCATATTTCGTACGTGTCATCAGGGTGTTAAGAAAATATTATATACCGAATTTTATTGAAATCGGTTGAATAGTTCCTGAGATATGGTTTTTGGTCCATAAGTGGGCGACGCCACGCCCATTTTCAATTTTTAAAAAAAGCCTGGGTGCAGCTTCCTTCTGCCATTTTTTCCGTAAAATTTGGTGTTTCTGACGATTTTTGGTAGTCGGTTAACGCACTGTTAGTGATTTTCAACATAAGCTTTGTATGGCAGGTGGGCGTGGTTATTATCCGATTTCTTCCAGTTTTGAACTGTATACGGAAATGCTTGAAGAAAACGACTTTATGGAGTTTGGTTGACATAGCTATAGTAGTTTCCGAGATATGTACAAAAAACTTAGTAGGGGGCGGGGCCACGCCCACTTTTCCAAAAAAAAAAAATATGCCCCTCCCTAATGCGATCCTTTGTGCCAAATTTCACTTTAATATCTTTATTTATGGCTTAGTTATGACAGTTTATAGGTTTTCGCTTTTCGCCATTTTGTGGGTGTGGCAGTAGGCCGATTTTACCCATCTTCAAACTTAACCTTCTTATGAAGCCAAGAAATACGTGTACCAAGTTTCATCATGGTATCTCAATTTTTACTCAAGTTACAGCTTGCACGGACGGACGGACAGACAGACATCCGGATTTCAACTCTACTCGTCACCCTGATCACTTTGGTATATATAACCCTGACCTGATATCTGACTCTTTTAGTTTTAGGACTTACAAACAACCGTTATGTGAACAAAATTATAATACCCTCCTTAGCAACTTTGTTGCGAGAGTATAAAAACTAAACCCTAAAGTTTAAAAGCTGTTTTTAGAAACTTAGCGGTACTTCTTATGGACAATGGTACTGATTTTGCTTTTCAACTTTCATAAATTATAGAATAGTAGCTATTATTTGATTGTGTTGAATTCAACCTTAAAAGCATACAAAGAAATAAATACCACTCGGTGAAGTTTTTCAGAATTTATATTCTAGGAAATCGACCGTAGCGCTACTTAAACTAATTTTTAATTGTGAGTAAGCATTTAATGAAGCGGTTCATGTAATTCTATAGTCAGAAACATTTCTACAACTGCATTTGTTTGTAAGTATTTCGTGCTGTGACATTTGTATGTACGCCGTATACCACAGGAGATCTATTTGATTTCATAGTTTAAAATAAACAATCGTTAATTGCTTCTATTTCTAAATTTCCTCTTCGAGGAAAACACTTGAGATCTAAATATGGAATTTCAAAATTGCCACACAAAATTCGATTTTTGAAATAGCTCTGTTGGTAAACAAGCAAGAAAATTTCATAAATTTTACGAGTAAAGCCAGCAGCGAAACGATTTCGTATGAGAAAAAATTCGGAACCATTAATATGTTTTTTACGACATAAAGATGTATAAGCCAAATAGTCAGACAAAGAAAAAGAAATAGAGGTACATATGCATATTAAAAGAATGGATAGTTAAAATCCACATTTCGTTTTCGAAGAACTAGTGCTTATAAAATAAAAACAAATGAAAATTAATGGCTCTGCATTAGGACCAATTGGTTAAAAATTGCTTCAATTTTTTCAATTTTATATGCTCAATGTTCATATATTTAATAATACACACAGTAAGATTTCATATCGTTCCGGTGAATATTTTCGAATTTACACGCAAATTTAAAAAGGGCTTGGGGGTACAAGGCCATACTTTAAACGCGTTTTTCTCAAAATGTGGTGTTTTCAAAGTAGGTGACTAACATTACCCGAAAACGGCTAAGCCGATTAGTCTCGAATTTTAACACGAACTCCTTAACTATAATATATGTTTTTAGTAATTAAAGGAAGATTTTTATAATAATATTTTTTATACTCTCGCAACAATGTTGCTAAGGAGAGTATTATAGTTTTGTTCACATAACGGTTGTTTGTAAGTCCTAAAACTAAAAGAGTCAGATATAGGATTATATATACCAAAGTGATCAGGGTAACGAGTAGAGTCGAAATCCGGATGTCTGTCTGTCCGTCCGTCCGTCCGTGCAAGCTGTAACTTGAGTAAAAATTGAGATAACATGATGAAACTTGGTACACGTATTCCTTGGCTCCATAAGAAGGCTAAGTTCGAAGATGGGCAAAATCAGCCCACTGCCACGCCCACAAAATGGCGCAAACCGAAAACTTATAAAGTGTCATAACTAAGCCATAAATAAAGATATTAAAGTGAAATTTGGCAAAAAGGATCGCATTAGAGAGGGGCATATTTGTAGGCAATTTTTTTGGAAAAGTGGGCGTGGCCCCGCCCCCTACTAAGTTTTTTGTACATATCTCGGAAACTACTATAGCTATGTCAACCAAACTCTACAGAGTCGTTTTCTTCAGGCATTTCCATATACAGTTCAAAAATGAAAGAAATCGGATAATAACCACGCCCACCTCCCATACAAAGGTTATGTTGAAAATCACTAAAAGTGCGTTAACGGACTAACAAAAAACGTCAGAAACACTAAATTTTACGGAAGAAATTGCAGAAGGAAGCTGCACCCAGGCTTTTTTTTTTTAAATTGAAAATGGGCGTGGCGTCGCCCACTTATGGACCAAAAACCATATCTCAGGAACTACTCAACCGATTTCAATGAAATTCGGTATCTAATATTTTCTTAACACCCTGATGACATGTACGAAATATGGGTGAAATCGGTTCACAACCACGCCTTCTTCCAATATCACGCTATTTTGAATTCCATCTGATGCCTTCTCTGTATAATATATACATTGCATTAGGAACCAATGATGATAGCGGAATAAAACTTTACACAAATACGGTATTTGAAAAATATGTAAATGACGGATCATGAAATCTCGATTATCACTTTACCATGCGAGAGTATAAAATGTTCGGTGACACCCGAACTTAGCCCTTCCTTACTTCTTATAAACAATTTTTGGCCAAAATTTTGGTCAAAAATCAATTGTGTTTTTGAGAAACCGCTATTTTGTCTAAAAATTTTGTTTTCCTTAATTCTTCGATTTTTTTACTAGGCTTAACATAACTTTAAGGAAATCGGTTTGGTTTCTTTATTTCAGAGGATCCAGTTCAGAGAAATAGTGGTCAAGCAAAACGTGTTTTTTGAGAGAAGCTCCTGGAGATCAGCCTTTCCAAATAAACATTTTTACAAATACTAAGTCTTACAATAAGTTAAGAGATAGCAAAATATGTGTAAAAAATTTTGAATCAGTAAACTTAAAAGTTTTCTCAGAAAAAATTCTGGAAAACTCGCTTTCTAACTGTAAACCTTTAAATCATATTGTGAATGACTCAGATAACAAGATATACGACTTTGATATGAAGAAACTTAAATTCAGCAATGAAGCTCACTTTTGGTCAAATGGGTACGTTAATAAACAAAATTTTCGCATTTGGAGTGATGATAATCCATAAACCTTTGTTGAGACACCGTTATATCTTCAAAAAGTCACTGTTTGGTGTGCACTATGAGCAAAGGTACTCACTGGTTCATATTTCTTGAAAAATGGCGCCGCCTATTATGTATTGGCACCGCTATAGAGCCATGATGAATGACTTTTTCGTGCCAAAATTGCCTGAAGAGGAGGCGCTACATGCCATACAAAAAAAGAAGCTATCATATTATTAAAGAAAATTTTTGGTGAGCGCATTATCTCGGGAGCCTGTGATGTGGTCTTCAAGACCGTGGGATTTAACACCGCTAGACTTTTTTTGTGAGGTTAAGTGAAGTCGATTGGCCACGCAAATAAGCCCGAGACGATTAACGCATTGGTAAAGAATATTCGTTATTATTATTGTTTACCTCAATTGCTGCAAAAGTGAGCGAGAATTGGGTCTCTCTACTGGAATTAATTCGAGCTAGCCGCGGAGATCATTCGCACGAAATTATTTTTAAAACATAATGCCAAACCGATATATTTATAATAAACATATATATTCTTGGCCTTAATATTAAATTATAAGCGCTTTATTTCTTCATGGAAACCACTTGTCTAAAAAATAAAACCCTTTCATAACATATTTCACTATCAAGTACTAAAATCCTAAGCAAATGCAAAGCTATTAGGCTGCATATAAATATGTGAGCAAAAGTTAATATGTATGCGTGAATGCATGCAATAAATAACAATGTCTGCCATATAAATGCAGTTACATTTTGTGATAATCCAACTATTAGCCTAGCAAAGCATTTACAACCCATTAAATAGTGGCGTGTTTCCAAGCATTTGAAATGCGACTTTCCAAAAGAAAACTTTTCACTCGACCACGGAGGCATGCAACAAGCGACAACTACGCACATATGGTAAACATACAATGACAACAACAAACACACATACTCGTACATATAATGTGCATGCACTTGAATGTAATCATAGTTATTAAGTTAATTAAATAGTTGTTGATGGGAGCAGACAGCAATGCCACACAGATATATGTTTGTATATACATACATACATACTTCTGCATATATAAATATACGCTTGTATATGCATGGCGTGTAAGCTGACAATTTCTTCGACAGATTTTTGCGGTTGCGACGATAAGCGCGCCTCAACTCGCTGTTGCCACTTAACTAATGTGGCATGCATTTTTAAACAATTAAACGCGTAAAAATGCCAACACAGTGGACATTTTATGCAAATTTAATTCAATTAGTTGAGCCATCAGCGTCACATACGACCATTTACGAGCGCAACAACAACATAATGCCTAGGAAATCGTTACGTTCACGCCTGTGACGCCTTTTTGGCAAGCGCCGAAGACATGGCAATGGCATGCAAGGTGGCGCCAACAAGCAATATGCAACACATACACCTGTATACGCAAGTGTGCGTCAGTATGTGAGCGCCTAGTGAAAAAAACGGCTGCTCAGCTAAACAAAGTGACGTCGCTTAATGGCAACTAAGTAACCAGCAACTTGTAAGGAGCAAAAACTAACCACTGTCATCATATACACCAACACACACATGTAAATAAAATATACATACAAATATATAAAGAAACACACATCCTTACATACACCATGTACTTTTGTACGTGTGACACCAGCATTGGTTAGCCTGTGTCTTGTAGTAGGTGGCAGGTGGCGATATGCAAATTGACATTCCTGCTGGTGGCGCTGGTGGCAATACTTGTCGGGGAGTGGCGCTTCCGTACCAAAGTTGCATTTCATTTTTCAATTTATCTGAGAAATGTTGTTACAACATTCAGCGTCTTTTCCGTCTATTTTCTTCGTTAGTCTACTCAATTGGGACATGTATTATGAGCACTTTAATTTAAACACACGTATTTTCCCATTTTTGGACCGCTAGGTTGTCGACAACGAATTATGGTGACAAGTTCGTGAGGTCGCTAGGTTATTTAGTGTATAAATTGTGCCTGTGAAAAGTGAGTCTATCAAGGTGAATCATTATAATTGTTGCGGAAAAGCTAATTATTTTGCAAAAGTATTGATTAAACCACAAAAAACAGTTAATTTCATTTGCACCGAAGCTATAATACCGTTGATATGTATCTTTCGTATATTATAGAAGGGTTTACAATTTTTTTTCATTTGATTGGACAGTTTGTATGGTAGCTTTATGCTATAGTGATCCGATCTCAACAATTTTTACGGAGATTGTATTAATGCTTTGAAAAATAATCTCCGTAAAATTTCGTGAAGATATCTCGTCAAATAAAAAAGCTTTCCATACAAGGACTTGGGTTATTTCGAACAATTTGTATGACAGCTATATGCTATAGTGGTCCGATCTGAACAATCTCGTTGGAGATTGTAGTGATGCTTGGGAAAATAACCTCCGCCAAATTTCGTGCATATACCTCTTCAAACAAAAAAGGAAAAAAGGTTTCAATACAAGGTCTTGACTTTGATCGTTCAGCTTGTATGGCAACTATATGCTATAGTGGTCCAATATCGGAGATTTCTACAATTGAGCAGCAGTTTTGGGTAAGAACGATGTTTAAAAAATTTCAGATCGATATCTCAAAAAATGAGGAAGTATGGTAGTACAAGGGATGAACATCCCTGAAACGACTCAACCCGTCGCACTGATCATTGATAGTAGTGTTATGTAAAAATAATTAAATTTATATTTATGTAATAATTATATTTATTAGAATATTGCCTTATTTATTTTTTCGTTGAGCCATTTGCTCCCTAACACCGCGTGTGTGGTCCTAAATGAAATAAAATAGCTATATTTTATATTCTTTGAACCTCAACCCATACATATATACTATATAACTATAATGGAATCTGACATTTCTCCAAATAAAAAGCGGGCATGGTTATGAAACGATATTTAGGAATGTCCCTAAGCACCAGATCCGGGGATATATTGAGGTCTCAGCAATGGAAGGATCAAGTGGGGGAAATTGTTGGACCAGATCCGAGGATACCTTGAGTTCTCAGTAATGGAAAATTTTGCTAAGGATCAGCTTCGGGAACTGTTATCTAGAGTTCTGAGAACAGGAAAAGTCGGCTGAGGGCCAGATCGGAGGAATACGTTCAGTGCGGAATCATTTCGAAGTCAAATTCGTAGAAATTATGTACCATTCATTCATCATTGTTATGGAGCACTAACATAACGAAACCGTATTTTCTTCTGGTTCTTGAAATCGGATCCGTTTTCCTCGATTTCTTTCTTCAAACGTTCCAATGAAACTGCATAAGAAGTGCCTGTAGAAGGGATTATCGATTTTCAAAAGAGTCCAATAAAATTATTTCTCCATTACAATACCATCCTTATGAATTCGAAATTTAATGGAATGGAGATGAGATTTATTCATTGCCCTATACATCAACGAAAAAATTTGGGTTTATTACGACGAAAAACTCGAAACACTGCCAGGGATGGCATCCATTTTGTACAGCATTTGTGGCACATCCAAAGATTTATGATATATCCACAACGTTCGCTAGCTGTTTTTAGAGTCTCAGTTATCTCTATTGACTTCATTTTATGGTCATTCGACACCATTTTGTGGATTTTTGGTTGTTCACTCAGTACAAATTCGTACTTCGTCCTCACTGACCACAGAATTTGTTTCGGTTAGCAGAGAACCCAGAAGACCCTCTTCATGGCATTTTTTGGCATTTTTAGCCTTCTTTTTTTCTTATCAAAAAAGTCTATACTAACGAGAGAAGTTTTTACCTTATTTTTCCAAAAGTATCGCCACTCAAAATATATATCTTACATATGTACATATATGTATACCTATAAATTGGTTTTTGAGACAAGTCCTCACCTAAAATGAAAAATAACGTAACATCACTTTTTATAAGTTTACAGGCGAATGGAAAACGTTAAAATAGAATTTATTCAAACAAAATTTGAGTTTTGGTTATAAAATGGTTATATTTTGGTTCTAATACACTTGAGTTTGGATTATAAAATGGTTATTATATAAGAGAGTTTTAGTTATAGAATGGTAATGTATTGGTTATATATTGGTTATACATTGGCTAAATATTGGTTATATATTGGTTATATATCGGTTATATCTGACAATGGAAGCTGAAAATTTTGTGCAACATATTTGTAGTATGATGCAGTGAATCGTAAGCAATTTCGATTTTTTCGATGGTACGCTGTTTTGTATTTTAGGTGATGATACATATATGGCCTGTAGCATTCACACACTTAAATTTGTACATCAATTATCGAGCTCACAGGACCAGTCAACAGATCGGAGCAGCAAAACAATATAAGACCAAATGTATAAATATTATCATCAACACTATTTTCTAAGGATATAACTCTTCAAAGTCCTTCCGAGATAACGGTTGAGAAGAAATTAAATACATTTCTTAAAAAATAATCCGAAATCCCACACTTAAACTACGACAATATGCAACAGCAAAACACTATAACTGTCGCTACCGGCGTTTTGTAAGCCACGTTGTTGCTTTTGTTATTTCTTAAGCCCAAATATATATTTACATACATTCATACATATGCACATGGTGCCACACCACCAACACCAATTACATACGACATGCGCGCAGGCATGTTCAGCAATTTTTCATTTCCTTCTGAGCATGCGCAAGCCAGCGCCGCACGACAATCGGCGACGTCGAAGATGCAACCAGAGTGATAAAATAGTTGTACACCATTTGGTTGCATGCAATGGACGATGGCATGCATGTCGCGTACCGATGCACTGTTGCAGTGTCGCTGCTGCTGCTACTTATTGTTGTTGGGGTTGCATGCGTCGCCGGTAGCCAAGAAACCTTGATCGGCATCCCACATATGAGGCACAACAACACGGCAACAACTGTCAAACAACAATGTTGCAGTAGCTGCAACCGAAAAGTATGCGATGGCTTGACAGCAGGTTGCACTTGCTGCCACATTAAGGCAAATCAAAACAAAAGCAAAAACGTTGAAGACAAAAATCAAAAGCGCTCGCGGCTGTGGCGGCAGCAACAACCCTGGCATATTTCCAACAGCTTTTTTGTTTCGAACGTTATTGTTATTATTGTTGTCGAAGCGATTTTTAAGCGCGCATTACTACCGGCCACAAACTGCCAACCGACTGCAACTTGTTGCTTTTGTAGTCGTTTGTCTTGTGCTTGCCACCATTAACATTAGCGCCTTATCAGCGAGCATGGCATCGCGCAACCACCAGTGCCACAACAACCACAGCAACAACAATGCCGCACTGTGCATACACATTAAGCCATATATTTTTTGTTTTTGTTTGTGGTTTTTCGAAATTTTTCAAAACAATATTATGCGCCACTTTTGGCTATTAGCTGGCGCTTCGTGTCATAGCGTGAGAGTTCGCCGCGGCAACGCTACGGTCGGAGGTATGTGAGTGTTGGTGTGGCGTGCAGCCTGCGTGACTGTGCTCTGTTACACGTTGCGCCATATGCAACATTGCAACAATAATGCAATTTAATTTTTTCCTAAACTTTATATTTATTTAATATTTTTATGGCGATTTTTTTTTTCTTCTTTCTTTCACGAAAATCCTAATCTTTTGGCAGTCAACAATGCGTGACTCGGTGCAACATGCGCTGGTGAATTGGTGAATGTGTTGTGTGGTGTGGTGTAAGCATGTGCAATCTGGAAATGCATTTATTTTTTGTGGCAGTTGCATGGGTGTGTTGGCGCCGACAGGTGAAACTACGCAACGCCAAGCTGATCGCAATCTGCGCAAGAGTAAATGTGTTAGGAAGAAAACGCTTTTAGAAGAGGACGGTCCAAAAAAAATTTATGCTTTCCCGGATATGGAAAGTGCTCAGTATTGTTGTTGCTATAGCAGTATCTTCAACAGTATTTATAGATATATTAATTTAATTTTCAACGAGGTCATGAAGGGAAAGGCGGGTTCCGAAAGGTTGGTTGAAGAAGC
Organism: Bactrocera tryoni; assembly: GCF_016617805.1. Taxonomy (NCBI): domain Eukaryota; kingdom Metazoa; phylum Arthropoda; class Insecta; order Diptera; family Tephritidae; genus Bactrocera; species Bactrocera tryoni. The sequence continues at coordinate 19,540,051 of NC_052501.1, read as the reverse complement.
GATGAGGCCCTTTTCTATAAGCAAAATTGCAGCATTTGGGATGAAGAGCAACCTGAAGAGATTCAAGAGCTGCCACAATCCCGTTTCGATTCAGACCTTGGAGTACAAATCGCGCGTGTCAATCTCCAGTTACCAGTTTAAATACTCGAACAAGTCATCGAAAATTGGACTCAACGGATGCCACATTTGAAACGTAGCTGCGGCCAAAATTTTAAAATGCTAATCTTCAAAAAATAAATCCTAAAGAATGTTATTTCCAATGATAATAAAGATTCCCTATTAAATTTGAAGCTCGAGCCCGTTCCAGTAACGTACATGCAACTGTTGTGAGCACCGTTGAGCTCTACATCTAAAGCTGACAATTACTTGGTTTCACCCAGAGTGACAAGGATGGCCTTAAACGATAGTTTATCTAGATAGACAGTTAGATTTATGCTCATGAAAATCAGTTTTGAGGTTTAAGGACCATTCTCGTCCCATTCGGTCTAGTCAACTAACGATCAAGTCAACCATCCACTGTCTAACTTAAGTCCTTATAACCACTCTCGGTCGCTAACTTTGAACAATCATAGGCAGTCTACGTTACATGTAGGTTGACAGAGCTCTGAAAATATTCGACGCAGTACCCGCCGGGGGAAGCAGAGGAAGAGGAACACTTCCACTCCGTTGGAAGGACCAAGTGGAGAAGGACCTGGCTCGCTTGGAATATCCAATTGGCGCCACGTAGCGAAAAGAAGAAACGACTGGCGCGCTGTTGTTAACTCGGCCATAATCGCGTAAGCGGTGTCTACGCCAATTAAGAAGAAGAAGAAGAAGAAGGTTGACAGAACCTTGAAGCGTAGAGTTAACTGGCAATATTTTCAAAACAAGTATACAGATTTTTGTAGTGAAGGAACAAGGCCCTTGTCCTAGATCCTAGTCTTCTAGGTCGCAGATCACATTGCATTAAGTATTGGTAAAGTTACAGTCCAAGTCAAATCACACGTTTGCTGACCTCGTACAATAAATGAAACTCAAAGACCACAGTGATGGGTTCTACTTAAATGCAATCCGAAAGAATCGCTTTGAGACAGTCAACCAAACATGGATCTACAGGTGCATAGCAAATACCAAACTACGGATTTCAGTCAGTGAACTTGTTCTGAAGGAGGCGAACACTGTTTCATCGGCCAGAAAGTTCGACTACTTAGGGAAGGTCATAATGCTCACAGATATTTTTCCGAATTATTGAGCTGACTCAACAGCGAATTGTAAAAATAGCGGTCTTGTTTGGTAAAGAAAATCCGTTGCCGTCGTCGTCATGGACAAATTGGTCAAATTAGGTTATAAACTGAAGCTCCATTAAGCATATTTTCGAATTTGGTTTCTAACGACTTTGGTTTGTTTTCAAACTTGAAAGAGTCACTCGGCGGGCAGAAATATGAGTCTAGTAAAAGCCACTCTGAAGATCTCCAAAAAATATTTCTTTTCAGAGTCCAATCACTACTAATGAGGCCGTCATTCGAGGTCAAGTGTTCTGAGGATACATGGTCATTCAGCGGATCTTTGCTGATTTTTATACTATGAAATGGTCTTGGGAAGGTCAAGTGGCTCCATCAAACAAATGAAAAATTCTCTTAAACAAAATAACTCTCACAACTTTGCAAATAGCTGAGATATCGTCAAAGCTTTTTGGTCATGACACGAAATGATAGACATTTTTGGAGCTCTGAGGAGGATGAAAATGTAGCGTTTTTGGCTAACAGCATCATTTGGATGAAAGCTTACTTTGGAAGAAACAGTACGTTGATTACAGGACTAATACAACTGGATAAGTATTGGTTTATTGGTTCACCAATTGACGAACATTCTTACTCTAGTTATATACTTTTCCCTTAGCAGAACGTACTGTGAATAGTCGAACAGTTCCATATATAATTGTGTTGGCTTTGTGTACTGAGACATTGAAGCTTTAGATCCGCTAACTTCCGATGCGATAGTTCAGTGGATCTTGCTAGAAATGCAATTTATTTAGCTATAATTATATTCAGGTTCATCCAGGTGATGAAACAAAAAAAGACCTAAAACATCTTAGCAAATTTCTGACAGGTTCAAGGTGCTTTGCCGATACCTAATATCTGGCCACTGGAGTCGTTCACTTGGCTTCGCAAAGGACTGAATGAACACTCTAAGTATGATTCCTCGACCACGCTAACTGACGAGCTGAGTCGATTTAGCTGTTCGTTTGTATATACGCGAGTTTCCTGACTTTTTAAAATTTCGATCTGAAATTTCGCACTCGTTCTTCCATCAGCATGAAGCTGCTTATGTGCCGGAAACGCCTATATCGGACAACCATAGCATATAGCTGACATACAACTGGCCTATTAAAGTCAAGTCCTTGTACGGAAAACTTTTTTATTTGATAAGGTACATATCTTCACAAAGCCGCGCTATAGAAAATGCACCTGTGAAGGGTATTTAGTGCTGTGCAGCCGAAGTTAATGATTTTTCTGGTTTTTATATGAGTTGAGCCAGTAGAAGTAGTTAAAGCAGCCACACGTGACCCACTATGCAAAGCAAGTGGAAAACTGATATGAAAAATTAATGCAGAGATAAACAGTTCTACTTGCGGAGAGGCGCATACTCAAACAGAGCAACTCACAAATATGTGCATATAAATAGTAAATATATCGGGCAAATGATAAATCGCAGCATGAAAAGTGAAGTGAACACACGGGCGTAGTGCCACATAAGCTACCTCCCTGCAGCATCAGCTCTCAGGCCCCAGAGACAAGCAGACAAACTCATTACATTAAAAATGCACTGTGCGATTATAAAAGTATAAACTCGGAGAGTAAAAAACCACTAAAAACCATAAACGCGTTCCATAAACTGTAGCGCTGTGTGCAACTGCGAAGGGACCGAACGCAAACAGATAGTAGATGTGTGCCATGTGGCATGATGCGCTGCGCATACAAATATACACACAGCGGCTGCAGCTTCGCATCTCTGAATCTCAACGCGGCTGCTTATGCAAATTGCAGTAAATTGAATTTCTCTGATTAAGTTTTTATGCTGGGTTGGCGGCCAAAGGCACAGCGAGCGACAAGGCGAAGGGACGAACGCCACAACACCAAACTATAAAAAATATCGGAGGAAGAGGCAAACCAAACGCGTACACTCGTCTGTCCGTCGTTGACTTAACTGCATGGCTGGTTGGCCGACTGGCTGGCTGGATGGATGAATGGTTCGTTGGTTGGTTGGGCGTTTGGCTGATTTGTTCAACTTTTGGTTGCTTGATTGGTTTACTGCCTAGTTGATGCGTTGTTCATGCATTGACACACGGACAGCAGAAGCAAACGAACAGCGGAAGCAACAGAAATACAGCAAAAATTGCGCCGCGTAGCTGCGTTGCACATTTCGTTGCTATCCCCGGGGAGATACGAGCACAAATATGACAGCTCGTATCAACAGGCCCACTTACTTACTGCTGATAAATATATATATGTACATTATACTCCACTTCTGTTCATATATATACATACATCAGCATTTGAAGACAAATGTGTGCTTGCACTTGGCATGTTCTCCCCGTCTTCCATCTTCATTCCGCTCGTTCGTTCGTTCGGCGCTCTTGCCTTTGGGTAATTGAATTTTATTTATAGGCGCGTTTAGCAATGACGGCGGCTCTTCGGTTGCTGCTTGCAAATTAAATGTAAATAAAAAATCACCTTCAGCTTATCTAAGCGATGTGCAATCAGCGTTCCGAAGAATTGTCGGAAGTGTTGTGTGCACCGCCGCCGGCAGCAGCTTGACCAATTTCAATGTTAATATTTGCCCTGAACTAGTTCGGCGCAGCGATCGTTGTGCGATCCGCGCGAGTGGTGCCAATATTTTCTTCTGCAGAGTAATTGATAAAATTGCACGTTCGATCGCTGCACGTTGGCAATGAGTTTATCTTTCTGGAGTCAATTACATTTTTATGGCTGCGTAAGAGTGTCTGCGCTTGAAGTATTATTCGCAAGATCAATAATTGAACGCAACACTTTTTCATACTTTTTTATGCTCGTTCTTTGTGTGCGCTGATCTAACTTCATCTTGCTGACAATCAACCGACAGTACTGACTTTGACAGGAAAAGTTTCGTTTACCATGAAAGATACTTGAAGGGCCCCATCCAAGTGACCCAAAAGTGGTTTCCACGGCGAACAAAGTGATAAAAGTTCCCACTCTCGTCCTGTCAGCTCACCGTTTGAAGAACCGCGTTTGAGTTGAGATAGTAGGCATCTCAAAAGACTGCGCGCTCCATGAATGGTATGCTGTTGTAGTTGAAACAGGTATCTTAACGACGTCATCTAACGGTAGGCCCAGGAAACGTGCTGTTTCGACGGGGTCGTACCATAGGAATAAGGGTGTCAGATGTTAGAAAGTTAGCTGGGCAAGCAAAGAGGTGGCTAGTATCATGCGGGGACTTATTGCACGCTGATCATATAGTATGTTTGATATGTCAGGGTCTATTCTGGATAAGTAGAGGTTTAAGCGGCTACAGTATCCAGAACGAAGCTGCGCGAGGGACACTCTCGATTTTCGCGGCAACTCTAACTCCGCGTCTGCAATGGGTGTTGTTTTGATTCCAAGTACACAATTCACCAGTGCATGTCTGAAATTGGTGCGTGCGAAGTCTAGTCGCCGTACTGATTTAAGCCGTCGACGTGGTTTAAGACGGATCCTTTGATGTTCCTAGACGGCAGTTCCGCTCCAATCATGTGACTGCAGAGATGATTTCTGCGAAAGCACAGAAACTGTTTGGGGAGGAGTTCAATTTGCTCCTTAACTGAGAGCATACAGGCCTCGTTGTGCAGGTGTTCGATGGGAGACAAAAAGAGGCATCCTGTCGTAGTCCGAAGTGCAGTATTCTGACATGTACGTAGCTTCCTCGTTTCCGTTTCACTGAATCCAGGCGACCATATTGGTGCGATGTTAGTAAGGAAAGGTCGGCCGATTGCCTTGTATGTTGCCAACAGCGTTTCTTTGATCTTTCTTTGGATGTTATGAATCGTTGTGATTGGGAAGGTGTCAGAACAACGGGTGTCGCATTTGTTGGCTTTGACCAACCAATTCACAGTAGTGTTGAACGCTGTTTAAGTGAGAGACCCTCGACAAAACATGGATGGATGGACCGCCAACCAAGCAAGGATCGAAACACTGGACCTTATACATGAAACTTGTTCGGATGAAGGCGAAGATTCTCTTATCGAACACTAGTTCGACCATTTAGAGAAGACCAAGGCCAAGGTTGCAGTGCTCCACTACATATGCCAAATTATTGGGCTGATTCGACGCCGAAACGTAGAAACAGCGGTCTGATTTAAGGAAAAGTTCTACCGTGAAAACGTATGGGTTTACACCTCCGTCCTCGCCACGGTCAAATTGGTTTAACTAAGCTACGAACTGTTGGTCCATCCAACATATTATCCAATCTGGCTCTAAACGACTTCAGTATGTTTCCAAGTCGAATGAGGAATCTGCTCCTCTTTGTCATCAAAGCCCAAGGCCTACTCTCATATCTTCAAAACATATTTTTTTTCAGAGGGGTTAAAGTAGTTGTATACGTAGCATCTCCGAGTTGAAGGTGGGGCATCCGAACTCGTTCTTCTCTTCGCATACGCCTTACTATTTACCGTTCCTGCGATCCTCCACTAGTTACAAATCGGCTTCACGCAGCAGCTGCCTTTTGCGAGAAGATTTTTGATGTCAAAGTTCCCTTCTTCTATCTGTAGAAGGATAACCATTCAAGAACAAGTCCTGAGTACCAATATAGCGTGTTCCAAGGCCAAGTGCACAAAATATTTTATTTCTTAACTGTTGAGTGATGAGCATTGCCTTAAAAATTGCGACTATATCTTAAAGATTAACCAAATGAGCACCTAAACTCATTAGCCGAAGACTTGGCCATTCAAAAGATACTGTTATTGATACCGACTACCACAAATTGCAACAATAATTAAGAAAGAAATCTCGAAGAAGCGAAAACACAAAAGAAAAATTGATTGGCCTACAGCGGCAAATTAGTTTTGCTATCAACTAAATGGTATGCGACCCACAATGCAACACGTCTGTCTAGGCATGCGACCAGAACGAATCCTACGTCATCGACGCCGGTTCAGGGTCAAAGCAATGAAAAATTAACCGAACATACCCGCATGTCTGGCGCTCGGTATGGTGAATGCGCATCGATGCGTGCCACCAACGCTGCACCCACGTAGTGCAACAGCTAGAAAACACGGTAGCCGTCAGCAATGCAAAAGCAACCGACGCATATATGCATGCAACGTTGCAACAAGCACACTGTGGCATAAAGTGTACGCACTGCGCAGACTTGGACAATCAAACGATTAACGGTTGGAAGCTCAGACAGGCGTTGCGGCGCGTTGCTAGAAAGATTGCAACAATAAATGCTGTTGTTGTAACTATACATATTGTTGTTGTTATTATTATTGTTGGCTGTCGCATTTGTTTGCGTTTTGGGTTACAGCGCGAATTTGTACCAACTTGACTGCTACAACGGCTACCAGTGCTGCCACTTGCAACAACCGCTGCGTCGGCTGGCGCGTTTACGGCTTTTATTGTTGGCCAAATCGCCAGCACATTGTTGCAGCGGTAACTAGCGGTTAGCCGGCTGCTTGTAATAATGTCAATTCAATTAATCTTCAAAGCGCGCCTTTTTATTTCACTCAAGCACACACACACACACACGCATGCGCAAGGCAGTCACATTCAAATGTCTGTTGTGTGTGTCAAAGGTGAATGAGTGGCTTGTGCATGCGCAGAAAATGCTTCTTGCATTGAAATGGATATGAGTGCTACATGCCACATGTATATTTGTATTTGGGAATATTTGTGCCACAGCTGCATTTTTGCTATATGCCATTGCAATCTTTTTTGTTAAAAAATCGAAGTTATTAAAATGAGTGATTATGTCTTGCTTTGTTGTTTATTTGTTGTTGTTACTTTTACATGCCGATTTGTTGCGAAAACTATGTCGAGGAAGCGATGCAGAAGTATTTAATCAAGCTTCTAAGCTTGAGAGTTGCACAAAAGTGTCTATTTCTCATAGTAAAATGAATGTCAGCCACAAATGATATTGGCAAATCGAAGACCTTTGTTTAACAAATAATTGTCCTAAATATTTTTGGTATTGTGCGTCAATAAAAAGTTCTTGTCATATCCATGGTTTGTTGTATATAAGTGTCCACGGGCTTAAGAAAAATTAGCTAAAATTATAGATTATTTTTATTTTTTTATTTATTTATTTAAAAGAGAAACAATTATAAATAATTACCTCACTTACGAGCTAAAGCACTGGCTGCCAGGGCCTTCGGCTTAAATTATAGATTAATACCAATCTTCTGTTTGAGACAAAAGGATGTTTGTGGATTTATATCATACGTGAGATCGTAAACCACCGATAAGGATTACTGAATAATTCTTCTTCTTTATTGGCGCAGACACCGCTTATGCGATTATAGCCGAGTTAACAACAGCGCGCCAGTCGTTTATTCTTTTCGTTACGTGGCGCCAACTGAAGACTCTAAGCGAAGCCATGTCCTTTTCCACCCGGTCTTACCAAGTGGTGGAGTTCCTCCTCCTCTGCTTTCCTCAGCGACTGAATAATTACGATAAAAAATATTACAAATAAAGATCATTCGAAACACAGAGGGCGCTGTCTACCACTACCATGCCCACTTCTAATGAAAAATATTTTAATAAAGAATATAGAGGTTATTTCGTAATCAGAAAGATCAATAATAAACAATACTTGTCGGTTTATTAACTTATCTAAGACAACTCTTATTTTGTTTAAGTTTGCTATCAGCTTTATGTCAATATATTTTTTGCCCATAAATTGAATGTGGCGCCATCTATGTTAAGATTAAAACGAACTAACACTGATCGATATACTTTAAGGGGTTACGTGCGTTTACGGGTTTCACAAATAGAATTTTTTTATTGTTTTATTAAGTTATACAACAACTCTAGAATATTGTCCTAAATTTTCAAATTTAACTGTATAATAATTTCGGAAATACAGCCTTGAGAACTTCTGCGCCCGAGGCCAGCTAGGCTAAGTGCACCGTCTTTAAACGCGTTTTTCTCGAAACGGTTTTTTAAAGTCGCTTGAAAGGATTTCTCGAGAACTACTCAACCGAACTTCTTGCAATTTTACACAAGTTTTTGAGATACAATTCTTAAAGACTTGGATGAAGGATTTTTCTTCCATTACAACCATTTGAAAAAAAAATTGGCGAAATTTTTACTAAAATTTTCATTTTTTTTAATGTCTGCCACAAATCCAATTTTAAGTTTTTTTCTTTCTTTGTCCAAGATCTAAGTTAAGATTTAAACCAAAACACGTATTTTTTTCCACTTTCGATGATCCTCTAAGGAGTTATTCTGCCAACGCGTTCGAATCTTTTTTCCGAGGTGTCACCGATAATGGCGTCACAATGGCTGAATTTAAAATATTTTTTTTTTATTTTATTCTTGAAATTTCTGAATTTCTTTGTTAATAGCATATGTTTGTTGCAATAAAAAATTCTAATAAAATATTTAATTTTTTATAGGAGAAAAAAATTGTTGGAAAAAGGCCCGAGAAAAGCCATGTAAGCCCTTAGGGCAATCTTATCTATGAAGCAGCTGTTCTTTTCGAACAACGTTGAAGTGAAAAATATTTTCATGGAACGGCATATTGCACATTTTCACTTGCAGTATATATATGTACATATTGAAGAGATATAGAGCGGAAGAAATACTTTATCTGTGCCTGCAACGTCCTCACTTCCATAAGGTGCAACTCTAATTTAATACATTTGGTGTAGTAAAAATTTTTATGATTTTTTCAATAGTTCGCTCAGTAATTCGTGTCTCTAAATATATCTATATTAGCGATCGTGTTGAGGTTGAGAAAGATATAAGATCTCGTATTAGAAAGACTTTTCAGGCAGTCTCGTGTTTAATTCACTAATTAATGGAAATTGCCGTGTTTGATCATTCCTGCTCCGGATATAAATATTGCATAAAGAAGCGCTTGGAACCATTTAAGTAAGGCTGTATACAAAACGAAGTTCCATTTCACAACGTAAGATAGCTTTGGGACCAAATTTTCATCTGGGAATCGTATCAAAATCGATCTATTTCTGAAGAGTACTGTTTCTGAGGTACTGAAACATGAGACACTGATGACAAGGTCAAATGAAAATGGACATGGTCGATTGAGCGAGCGGAAACGGCAGCCAAGCCAAAATTGACGGTTAAGAAAGTTTTGCAATGTATTTGGTAGGTTTGACATGAGCTGCTATTCTATGGACAAAAACTTAATTCTAACTTGAACCATTAGGAAAGAAATTGTGTTTCATTGAGACGAAGCTAGACCACACACATAGAGACCCGCCAGAAGCACCGGGAGCTTGGTTGTGAGGCTCCTATATATCGATCTAATATCCCGTATTTCTTATTAAAGACCTGATATATATTTATACCCTGAACTGGGTATATTAAGTTTGTCACGAAGTTTGTAACACCCAGAATGAAGCGCCGGAGACCCTATAAAGTATATATATATAAATGATCAGTATGTCGAGCTGAGTCGATTTAGCCATGCCCGTATCAATGTATATATACTCAATTTTTAAGATATCGTTTTGAAATTTTGCCAACGTCATTTTCTCTTCAAGAAGTTGCTCGTTTGTCGGAACTGCCGATATCGGACCACTATAACATATAGCTGCCATACAAACTGAACGATCGGGAAAAAGGTCTTGTATGCAAAACTTTTGCATTTGTCAAGATATATTCACAAAATTTGGCATAGATTATTTTCTAGGTCTACAATGTAATCTCCGAAGAAATTGTTCAGATCGGATTATTATTGCATATAGCTTCCATATAAACTGAACACATAGTTACTAAAAGAAATGCACCTGTGAAGGGTATATTAGCTTCGGTGCAGCCGAAGTTAAAGTTTTTTCTTATTTTCATTTAATTACTACCACATTCTTAATTTTCAAGATTTTTTTCTTTCAAAGCAAACAAACGAGTGACAAATACGTTTCACAACAGATCGCATCATAATTACTAGCAGGATAGTGGTTAGTATTTCATAGTTCGCTGGTCCGAAAAAACACTTTTAAAAGCACGGTTATTGCGCACTGAAAAATTTCTGTCTTCAAAGCGATTTTTACTAAACTTTCGCTCATATAAAGGCGATTATGCTCAATTTGCCAGCCTTATATCCATAATTGTAGGAGAGCTGTGCTAAAATCTGTTAAATTCTAAAAGCTTTAAATTTTTAATTTTTCGCTTTGCATGCAATGTATACAGGTAAGTTTAGGCACATAAATAGGACATATAATAAATTTTAATTAAAACCTTTCAAGGGTCTCTTTTATAATTCTCCCACTCAACTACCGAGAACAACATTTACTCAAGCTTCCTTGCAAAGCGCGGTATATGTAATTTTATTATTTATACTCCTATTTGTTGCATAATAAAATAGCATTTTAATTACTTTACAACGCTGGCAGCGACTCCCAACAAATGGAAATAAATGAGGCCCGTCAGGAAGGCATACACCCACAAAGTGAAGAATAGTGAAAAATATGCTGCTGCTGCTACTGCCAACCGCCTTTGCTAAATAATATTATTTAAGTGCTGCATTTTATTTTAGCGCGCTGCGAGAACTATGCGCAAATTAATATTCCGCCTTTAAAAGTAACTAACAACCGGCAAGTTGGCTGTGCCGCCGTGAGTCCTGCAACAGCGCAGCGCTGACTCATAACGCAGGTAAATGCAAAAGGCGAGTATGAAAGAGTGGAAAAGAAAAAGCCAACAATTTCCTGCTCAGAAATTCTTGATTACTGACTGCCACTGCCACAGCCAGAGCAACAACCGCCACGCCAACGCCAACGCCCAGCCTGAAGCTGTGCTTACCGCGCGACTGACGGAGTGGTTCATTTGCTGCGCCGCCCTGCAGCCCTTTTGTGTTGTTCTTGGCGGTCGCCGCTTTTGACAGATTTTTACTTGAAACAACAATGCGCAGGCGCTCACAGCACACAGCACCCACAATCAATTTCAATTTGCAAAGGTTGCAGCCCAAACGGTGTTGCACGTTTGCGACTTTCATTTTTTATCGCATTTTGTTTTTTTTTTGCTTTTTTTCTTGTTTTTGCTTATTAGATTTTTATTTCACTTCGCTGTCGTTTTGAAAGTCATTTGTTGGCGCGTTATGCGCATGCCCGGCGGCGATGACTCATCCTCGCAAGGTTCTAAGCCACATTCCGCGACATGATGCAGCTGCGCGCGAACGGTGCAAGAGAAGTGAGGGCGCGTTGGAGGTGAGACTGGCTGTTAGTCCGCGTTAAGCAGTCGGCACCTTAGTTTGGCACACAATCAACATTTTTACTTTCCTTGCAAGGCGCTTCTGGGTCTGAAGCCTGCGCTTCATTCCACTTCCTCTTATATACATACATATGCTCATATATTTCCATAGGTAACTCTCTCAGCCTCATAACTGAGTTGACTTAAAACTCAGCGAAGAAAAAAATAGCATAAAATATTGAAAAATAAAATCCCATCACAACGTGCTTTTGCAACATGCCTCTAAGCTGCCTGTGCGCTCATGTTGAACTTAACAATTCGTTGCGGTTACGCATTGCCAGGCCAATGCATCGCTGATTTTTGCTATAAATAAAAATTCAGCTACAATATTGTCTTACCGTTTGCTTGCCTACAATATATATCCCTACATTCAAACACACATACATGTGTGCATGGATGTTTACCTTTATTGTTGTTGCTTTTGTTGTTGTGTTTATCGCTTGTGGTTTTTTTGGTGAAGCGCACCAGCTCAGATTTCCGTTCTCATAAATATTTATTTAGGCCGCCGGTGTTGCCTTTAACTCATCTTCGTGCAAACGGATACAGCTACACCCACAAACACACACACACACATATGTAGATGGATTTATTGATTTTTATGTTGTATTGGCTATGTGACTTTTATATACAGATATGATTATGAATAAATAATATATTCTATATATTTATGCGCAACTCATATTTGCGTCCTATGCATGCAAGAGGTATGATATTTCAAATAAAATGTCGGATCTAAAGCGCATTAGGGGTGTACTTAGATTAAGAGGGTTTGGAAACAAATTATAATGGGAAATGTTCTTCAAAAAATATATGCAGAGCATACGACATTTAAAAGGATAATTTTTGCAATAATTTTTATGCTACATTAAGGGCGCCCTTAATATAATTCGTTAAAAAAAACAAGTAATTCAAAAGTAGTTCAAAAAGTATGCTGATAAACATACATTTTTATGTAAAAAAAATTCTTTTAATAATTTTTAAGGACATTAAGGGTGTCCTTAAGAAAATAACTTTTTAGAAAGACAACAATGTTTAAAAATTATGTTCAAAAAGTATGCCAATAAACATACGTCTTTATGAAAAACAATTCTTGAAATCCCTTTTAAAAACATTAGGGATGCTTTTAAGATATTTTCGTTAGAAATAAAACAATATTTAAAAATAAAATTCAAAAAGTATGCTTATATGCATATGTACATATGTATGTGCTATAAATATAAATGTTCTTTCATAATTCTGTTTTAGAGCATTAGGGTTGGAAGACAGTCTCGTATGAAGAAATGTTACGTTGAATAATAAAATAAACCAAAAATCATAAAAGATTAAATAATTTTTGAAACAATTCTTCAAGTGCATTAGGGTTGTACTTATGCTGCAATTGGTTCAAAAAAATTTTATATCAGCATTGAGACACAAAATAGATCAGATTGCAAGCTGAAAATTTAGTATTTTGAAAACTAGAAAGAAAGGCAATTCCAAATATTAATCCAATGGGCGCCATTTTGTTACTATTATAAATGGTTAAAATTTGTGTTTAATTTACTGAAAGCCGTAAAAAAACTCTGAACAAAATTTAGGACATCCCTAGTGTAATACAATTTTGTCAATTGTGTCACTGATTTGTTTTACTGACAAAATTTCACCGTATTTTATTTGCTTAGCTTTTTGAAACGTGAGAAAGGATCGTCTTCAAATTCAGTGGACTCATTAACTACCCCACAACCCTACCATATAAAGGCTCATGTAGCAAGCAAAAAAAATTTCGTTTTATTTGTATATTTTTGTTTGCTTTAGTAAACTATAGGAGCGTGAGAGTCCACATATAGAGGTTTTGTTTCGAATACTAAATTATTATTGAAATGACATGTGACAATGAAATGAAGTCGTAAGTAAATAGAACACATAGTTTTGTATGATAATAAGGGTATATATTTATTTTAAATATAATTTCTTCGCTGCTCTCTCCTCATAGCTAAGCTATTTGTTACGATTTGAGGGTTTTAAAATATATTTTTGCTTAAGTATATCAGTCTTTTGTACTTATGCCAGTTGCTTGTTCGTTTCGTCATTGTCAAAAGTTTAATGAGTCAAACGGCTGTTGTAAGTTTAAAATAGTCACAAGTCAGTAAGTCAGCTTCCATTTATATATTTAAAATATTGAAATGATTTATTAAAAATTAAATGAAGAAAATGTTCATCATAAGCAGATATAGAATAGATATTGCATCTACCCGATCAGAATACTGGGTTAAAGGTTTCGGAAATGTTCGCAATAAAGTTCCGAAAATTCGATTTTGAGAATTTAATATTTTTCTCATAAAAATTTTGGAAAAAAATTTGTAAACTCACACTTTGAAATTACAAAAAGCAGTTTTCATTTTCTAAAAAGTCTACACTGGCCTAATTTCGTAAGCAATTATAGAAATGCGATAATCCATAAGAACGTGACTTCACACCAAATTTCGCGGAATTTTGGATATTTGAATTTTTCATGGAAATTTTGAGGTTATGTTAAAACAAACACCTTTTTCCAAAGTTAAAAAAATTCAAAAACTTTAGATCTTCTCAAGTTTGCCACCGGAGTGCAGCATCCTTTAGCCTTGAACTCAATAACAGTGCGTTCAGGGTTGGCCTCTCGTGTTTCACTACTTTATATCTGGACTTCACAGAAGCTTGGCCAATGACTCGAATATTAGGTGATTCTTTATATAACATATAAAAACTATATATGGACATACATATATGTACATAAGGAAAGGGGTGTTAAAACCCCCACAACTAGGGATAGGCTATATATACATACATATATGTATTTTAAAGCTTTCTTCCCATTCAATTGCACTTCACTTCTACTTTCCAAGCAATTTCTCTTGCATTGCGTACAATTAGTAATCATTGCAACATAATCAATTAACAGCAACAGCAACAGCAACGAAATTTCACTCGCTCACTTCCTAGCTGCGTGTCTAAGCGTGTTCGAATTCGCAAACAGCTGATAAGAGCAGAAAGAAATCGCCACAAGCTGTGACGCTTTTACTTTCAAAATAAAAATTACGCGACTCAGCGAATTGGGCGCCTACATCACCTACTCCGTTTACATCAATTGGCAATTTGCCATTTAGTACGACGGAGGAGTTTGTGGCGTTTGCGTGCAACAAACACGAATTCAGAAAGCCACATTTCCTCAATACATTTAATTTTTATTTTTATCGATTGCTTAATTTCTTTCCTTAATATTCGCGCTAATGCTCGATTTTCGGTTTTCGATTTTTTACTTTTCTAATGTTTTTCTTTTTATTATGATTTAATTTTTTTTTTGGTTTTGAATTTATATTTTCCTCTTTTGACTTGGCGTCATATGGCGCGGGGCATAAAATTTCGCCTGCATAACAATTTGTAGATAAACAGAAATAAAATTGTATCACACGCTGACGATCAACAGCGCGCAATGGGCGAGAAGTCACGCTATTTTGCGGCATTTTTTTTCTGTTTGGTGGACAAAAATTAAGTTGTAAGCAAATTGGTGAAAATTGAGCGCGAAAAATGCAAACAAATGTTTTTTGCGAACAATCAGGGATATATAAAATTATATGCGAATGTATATGTAGGTAGATATTCAAAGCAAAAATATAAAAAAAGTGTTAACCGCCGCTTGGGAAGATAAACTCAGGGGTGAAATGCTGTTTGGCGGTTTGAGCACTGCGACTGGATTTCGATAAGCGAAAATTTTTGAGAAAAATTACGGATTTTTGTTTTTAGAAATGAGAGCGAAGATTGCGATTTTTTTTACAGAAAAAATGTTGCCGCCAGCGACTTGCTACGTAATTGAAGCAATAATCAGTTAACCAAACAGCCTTAGCTGACTGAGAGAGATTCGCTATGCTATAGTGTAGAATACGTACATATATTTAGCCTAAGGAATGAAGAAAGAGGAAAAAACGTTAGCTCCGGTTCAATGAAACTATAATACCCTGCACAAATTCAAAATATTCTACACTAGAACTTGATTTTAATCGTTCTGTTTGTATGGCAGCTATATGCTATAGTGATCCAATCTGAAGAATTTCTTCGGAGAAAGTACTGTTGTCTTAAAAGACAAATTCTTATCAAATTTCGGGAAGATATCTCGTCAAACGAAAAAGTTTTTCATACAAAAACCTGCTTTTGGTTGTTCAGTTTGTATGGGAGCTATATGTTATAGTGGTCCGATCTGAAAAATTTCTTTCGATTCTTCACAATAACTTTAGGCAATGATCTATGCCAAATTTCTTGAATATAGCTCGTCAAATGCAAAAGTTTTCCATACAAAGGATATGATTTTGATGGTTTACTTAAACTTAATATATACCCTGTTCAGGGGTTAAAAAAAACTAAAGAGAGCAGCAAGCTTTCATAAAAAAGCAGAATTGGAAACAAAAATAATTTGTGCACAAGCAACAAGTGCAACCAATTTGGCCACAAGACACTAAAAATAATCATTTCAGTCATTATTTTCAAATCACCAAAACAGCAACAACAACACAAAATAATAACAATAATCCTGAAATTAAAACAATTACAACGCATAAAATTAATTGCTGATAAAATGCAATTAAGCGCAGCAAATGCCAGCGGTTTGCTGCGCATGCGCACAAGCCTTGCCATTAAGGCCATTCGCCAGGCGCCGCCAACGCACTTTATGTAGACGCAAATATCTGCTTGTACGCTCACTTTCGATTTCATTTTATGATTTCCTCATGCTTTTTTTCCGTCTCTAATTTCAATTGATAGTCGTCGTCGCCATATTTGGGGCAAGTGTAGGCTATTACTACTACTTGCCACAACGGCCCACCACCTACAGGAAAATTTATACGCATTTCACGAAATTTTACAATCGTCGCTTTTTTATGGACGCCAGGCAATGCAGACAGCAATTAAATTAATTTTGTTGCTGTCACCGCATTGACTACTGTTACATGCCACATGTCGCACATGTCGCAGCATATGCCGTTATGCCACGTACCTACGAATGTCACGCACATACGCACACACTTTTAATTTGTGTCGTCAGGTTGTTGCATGCCACTTGCTGCAAGTCGATAATTAAAATTCAATGGCTTTTATCTTCCATAAGCTTATTTATGGAAATTGCTTGGAGCGGCGGTTAATAATAAAAATCATTGAAAAGCTCTTTATTGTTGCTACAATTTCAAATAATTTCTCAAATCGTTGAGTGAGTGTTTGTTTGTGGCAGCTTTCTTGCGTGGCATCATAAAATTATTGATATTTTAATAACGGCAGTTATGGAATGTCGGAGAGAGCAAGTGGAAAAGTAAATAGTTTTTCGTGCTTTTTTTTTTGATTTTTGAGTTTGAATTTGCGCAATAAAATTTGTGTGCAAAAATATTGTCAATAAAAATGTTTTCTGATAAGATGAGACATTCATGTCGGTGTACTATTACGCACTTAGTACGAAAATAACCGAACATTCGTTTAATTAAGCGAATATCGTTTTTAATGCTTTTCGATTGGTTGAAGTCAACAAATTATTACTGGTTAGCCGGGTGAATATTGTTATCACTAATCGAAGCCCGACACTTTTGTACATAAAATAACAAGTAAGGAAGGGCTAAGTTCGGGTGTCACCGAACATCTTATACTCTCGCATGATAAAGTGATAAGCGAGATTTCATTATCGGTCCTTTACATATTTTTCAAATACCGTATTTGTGTAAAGTTTTATTCCGCTATCATCATTGGTTCCTAATGCAATGTATATATGTATTATACAGAGAAGGCATCAGATGGAATTCAAAATAGCGTTATATTGGAAGAAGGCGTGGTTGTAAACAGATTTCACCCATATTTCGTACATGTCATCAGGGTGTTAAGAAAATATTATATACCGAATTTCATTGAAATCGGTAGAGTAGTTCCTGAGATATGGTTTTTGGTCCATAAGTGGGCGACGCCACGCCCATTTTAAATTTTTAAAAAAGCCTTGCTGCAGCTTCCTTCTGCCATTTTTTCCGTAAAATTTAGTGTTTCTGACGTTTTTTGTTAGTCGGTTAACGCACTTTTAGTGATTTTCAACATAACCTTTGTATGGGAGGTGGGCGTGGTTATGATCCGATTTCTTCCATTTTTGAATTGTATATGGAAATGCCTGAAGAAAACGACTCTGTAGACTTTGGTTGACATACCTATAGTAGTTTCCGAGATATATACAAAAAACTTAGTAGGGGGCGGGGCCACGCCCACTTTTCAAAAAAAAATACGTACAAATATGCCCCACCCTAATGCGATCCTTTGTGCCAAAATTCACTTTAATATCTTTATTTATGGCTTAGTTATGACACTTTATGGGTTTTCGGTTTCCGCCATTTTGTGGGCGTGGCAGTGGGCCGATTTTGCCCATCTTCGAACTTAACCTTTTTATGGAGCCAAGGAATACGTGTACGAAGTTTCATAATGATATCTCAATTTTTACTCAAGTTACAGCTTGACGGACGGACAGACAGACATCCGGATTTCAACTCTACTCGTCACCCTCATCACTTTGGTATATATAATCCTATATCTGACTCTTTTAGTTTTAGGACTTACAAACAACCGTTATGTGAAAAAAACTATAATACTCTCCTTAGCAACTTTGTTGCGAGAGTATTAAAATATTGCTTATACGTTTTTCTACCCTCTTCCACAATAATATTGATATATAGTATGTATAACTTCTCGTGCAACTCAACATATTCAAATTGGGTAAAATATCCTATGCGGACTTCAGCAAAGTATTTCTCAAGTAGTTATGGTCAATAATAAAATTATTTAGACCTATTGCTTTTACTATATCTGTAAAGACTAGCCTGCATCTGCGCTTCAGGTGCAAAGCGCACTTGTCCTCCCTGATTTGGGTGCTAGGGAATAAAGGGGTAGCCGGCAATGAGCTGGCGGATGGACTAACCCGCTATGCGGCGCCTTCCAGGATGCATTGCGGAGAGTCCCACATCAAAAGGAGTTGTTCCCCACGGAAGAGTTAGTGGGGAAAGATCGACTGGAATGCGCCACGCCAAGTTACTACCGGAAGGTTACAACCTAGCAAGGTTTAAAGGTATGATCAACCTTCCCAGGGACAAATTCCGTCTCTTTGCTCTATACTGGGCCCTGCAGGCTCAAGAAACACTTGTCCAACATGAGTATAGTCTCTTGTGCAAGCTGCCGGTTTTGCGACATGGAACAGAAAATTCCAAAACACCTATGTAATTCTAGATTGCACAGCAAGTTGTAGAAGCAGGATCAAGGATCTAGGATTCATCCAAGTGGACAGGGACCTCCATCGCGTCCAGAAAGCATTTGAGATTATTCAGACCAGTGACCATATGTGAAATAGGAGAGAGCACAATAGACCATAGGTCGCAGTGCAAAACCTCAATTATTTTCTTTCTATCTATCTATGGGTTCTCAATATCAAAAAGTTGGCAGGATTATAATGGCACCATTAAGTCATGGTAGACTACACTTTGTCTTCTTCGAGGAAAGGAATTAAACTGTATTTATCAAAGATTTCAATAGTTGGAATGAAATCATGTAAGAACCCATAAGAAATATTATATTTGGTAATGAAAAAATCCAACGACATGATATTTGATATGAAAATTAAATCAAGTTACTATTAATTATATGGATGAACAGTAAATACCTGTGTGACGTTTGCAACAAACATCAGCGGTTTCTCAATAAGTAATTGAACAAATTATGAAGAAATACATACCTGAAAAGAGAAAATGGAAAAATATATTTAATCAGCATATAAAGAATAAAATCTGGTATGATTGTAATACAAATTTATTAGGTTAAAAATTTCTTAAAAATAAAAAGTATTATGAAACATATGTAAGTAAACAATATTTCCGACTTGAGACAATCAACTTAAAAACAAACCCTTAAACCCCACAACCTACAATAATTCTGTATGGCAATTCATAATTCTGTAATGGCAGCTAAAAGGCTGAATGCATACAGTCGGTTGGCAGCCAATATTTTGGAGCGGTACGGTGACAAGCAGGCTGAAACAGTTTGAAAGTTCAAAGAGGGAGAATCCGATCCTACCTTCGTAAAAGGCCACAGGGTACAGGTTCAGAGACAAACTAATAAAGAGAGTGGGCCAAAATGGTGATAAGCGATATAAAAGCGAGGTCGAACGAGACCCAATATTCCGTGAAGCGACAAAGGTCCCAAGAGGGAGTGTCTTCCCTTCGCAAAACGCTACAGGGTACAGCTAAATAGACTAACTAATAAGGAGCTACAGACTATATACATCAGTTAAAGCAGTAGCTTTCATATTGACCACCAAAAAAAAAATCAAATGACTGACCATCTAGATCTAGATGATATGATTGTGATGAAAAAGAACCCTCTTATGGTGATATTTTCGTTTTGGGAATTCGAATAATCCAAACAAAATAACTAAAAAGCAGCTCAAAGTTAAGCCGAAGATCTTCGGTGAATTTTTTGCTTCCTTTTTGAAATTTGTAACTGTAGGTTATGGAATTTAATCGCCCATTTTCTAACCTTTCTTTATAACCACAACTAGCTAACTGCTCATAAATTAGGTCCTCTCAAGCAATAGCCCGAATTTCTTCGGAAATGTTGTCTTCCAAAGCTGGAATAGTTGCTGGCTTATTTCTGTAGACTTTAGACTTGACGTAGCCCCACAAAAAATAGTCTAAAGGCGTTAAATCGCATGATCTTGGTGGCCAACTTACGGGTCCATTTCTTGAGATGAATTGTTCTCCGAAGTTTTCCCTCAAAATGGCCATAGAATCGCGAGCTGTGTGGCATGTAGCGCCATCTTGTTGAAACCACATGTCAACCAAGTTCAGTTCTTCCATTTTTGGCAACAAAAGTTTGTTAGCATCGAACGATAGCGATCGCCATTCACCGTAACGTTGCGTCCAACAGCATCTTTGAAAAAATACGGTCCAATGATTCCACCAGCGTACAAACCCACCAAACAGTGCATTTTTCGGGATGCATGGGCAGTTCTTGAACGGCTTCTGGTTGCTCTTCACCCCAAATGCGGCAATTTTGCTTATTTACGTAGCCATTCAACCAGAAATGAGCCTCATCGCTGAACATAAAATTTGTCGATAAAAAAAGCGGATTTTCTGCCAACTTTTCTAGGGCCCATTCACTGAAAATTCGACGTTGTGGCAGATCGTTCGGCTTCAGTTCTTGCACGAGCTGTATTTTATACGGTTTTTACACCAAGATCTTTGCGTAAAATCTTCCATGTGGTCGAATAACACAAACCCAATTGCTGCGAACGGCGACGAATCGACATTTCACGGTCTTCAGCCACACTCTCAGAAACAGACGCAATATTCTCTTCTGTACGCACTGTACGCATTCGTGTGGTTGGTTTAATGTCCAATAAAGTAAACTGAGTGCGAAACTTGGTCACAATCGCATTAATTGTTTGCTCACTTGGTCGATTATGTAGACCATAAATCGGACGTAAAGCGCGAAACACATTTCGAACCGAACACTGATTTTGGTAATAAAATTCAATGATTTGCAAGCGTTGCTCGTTAGTAAGTCTATTCATGATGAAATGTCAAAGCATACTGAGCATCTTTCTCTTTGACACCATGTCTGAAATCCCACGTGATCTGTCAAATACTAATGCATGAAAATCCTAACCTCAAAAAATCACCCGATATAAACAATCAATGACTTTTGGACTAACTTTTTGAAATCGGCATAAAATGTAAGCAAGCAATATTGAATAAAAATAGCTATAAACAGTGGGTTTTGTATAAAGAGCCAGCTTAACTCTCTCGGACATCACATGGTAGAAATAGAGAGGTATAAGAATAAA
This sequence comes from Bactrocera tryoni, assembly GCF_016617805.1. Taxonomy (NCBI): domain Eukaryota; kingdom Metazoa; phylum Arthropoda; class Insecta; order Diptera; family Tephritidae; genus Bactrocera; species Bactrocera tryoni. Next base: position 19,518,775 of record NC_052501.1, on the reverse strand, counting down.
TTTGTGTAGACGAAAGCATAAAATTAATGTGCAAATTGACATTGAATATTTAAACAGAATATGCACGCGAAACAAGAAGTAATTTCTCTGAAGACAATTTCGCCGCTATTAAGCTTAAATAATAATGAAAAAGTAAAAAACAAAAAAGACATATTAAACCCAAACGCAGCATAAGTCGCAACATCCGCTCAACCCAAAAGAGCAAACGCATAAAATAAGAAAAAAGCAACAACAACAAACTATACAAATAAGAACTTCCAAAGAAATATGAAATGAGTGCAACGCCCTTTGCGTTGTTGCATGTTGCACTTTGTATGCCAAAGAGCAAATAAAGACAATCATAAACGACTGACAGACGGGAAGTGCAAACAAATGCAGGCAAACTTCGAAATTTCAAGCAAAATGGAATACGCAAAATTTATGACAACGGAAATGCATGCTTACGAAAATTTTGAGAACACAACAACAAGATTGTAGAAACATAAATATAAAAGAACAAACATAAAACAACAAATTATTGCAAAGTAAATGCTGCGTGTGTAGCATAAGCGAGTATGGCTGAAGGATATCGGTAAAAAAAAAACAAAAACAACAGCAAAGAGTCAACGCACTGGAGCATGATGAGTAAATCATGCGGCAGAGCAAGATGAGTGATTGACGTGCCTGCAAGTGACAACTGACAAGCAGCAACGTCAAGCGGAAGGATTGTAGGAGGATTGTGAATGCAAGGAATTATAAATATCCGCTTTAAATATAATATCAAAATATATAACCCTGAGAGTTTAATGACATGTATATTTAATGCAATAGAATATTTCTTCTAGTTCCTTTAACTGAACGTTTTGTGTCAGAACAAAATGATTATGCTTTGCTTATATCTTCTGTCTCCCTTTCTGGCAATTTAGCCAAGACATTTACCACTTTATTTAGTCAGTAAGCACACCTACTTATTTATTTCAAGTTTCTTGTCAAATAAAAAACTTTTCCATACCAGCACTTGATTTTGATCCGATATTTGGTTTAACAGCTAACTGCTATAGCTCAGGTCATAGAGCTGATCTTTTATATACCCAGTACAATAAAGGGTTTCCGACGTTTCCTTCTGGGCGTTACAAATTTCGTGGTATACTTATTATATTCTGTATAGGAGAGAATCTCAGAATAAATTGTCAAAATTAGATATTTTATGAGGGCCCTAGTCTATCACCTCCCCTTAAAATTGTTCATAAATAACAATATCACTAACCTATCAAACCCACTACTTACAACTCATCAGGCAATCAACAACAACAAAATATAAATCATCATAATTTCATAGAATATCTTAAGCATTCGATCGGGCCTGGCATGATGGGCTTATTTATAAGCTCATAAAGCTTCCCACAGTACCTCATTGGTTTAGTCAAATCCTTCTTATTTGACCGGAAAATCACTGCTCGGGTAAATAGTGAGCTCTCCGAAGCTCACCCAATCACGGCGGGAGTCCCTCAGGGCTCCAAACTCTCCCTAGTGCTGTTCATCATTTATTGTTACGACATCGCAACCGAGGAGAAAATCTTCACAGCTCAATATGCGGATGATGTCGCCTTCTTGTACTCCTCCCGTACAATTTACTTCAGCACATCCGCTCTCAATAAAATCATCCCCACCGTCCTCGACTGGTACTTATTGTGGAGATTCGATATCAGCACAACCAAATCAGAGGCAATCTTCTTTTCACGGAGAAAGGGAATTCCACCAAAAATCTTGAGAAATAGGTACCCCATCAAATGGAGACCGTCCGCGAAATACCTCGGCGTTGTCTTCGACAGGCGGCTAACCTGGACGAAACAAATCACAGCAGTTCGAGGTAAAGCTAATGGCGCCTTCAACTCATTAAAACCCTTTTTTACCAATAAAAAGGTTTCGCCAAACACCAAAAAACGAGCTTTTAATGCTATCATTAGAAGCATCTGCTCCCACGCCATCCCTATTTGGGGCTCTGCCTCACCCAGAACCTGTCCAGGCTTCAAGCCACATACATGCGTCTACTAAGATCAGCTCTTAATTTCCCCTAGTATGTTAAAAACAAACAGATCCTAGAGCAAAGTTTCCTTCCATCCAATCGGCAGCTATTTCCTACGCTGCAAATCTCCGGGCGTCAGTAGCATCCTACGCAAACCCCAGCATCAACTGTCTTGCCACTCTCAGGTGCAAGAAAACCGACAGTTTCATAAGGCCATGTATCCTGACAAATCCTACCGCTCCCACCTAACCAAAAACTGGAGCTTCGCTTTTAACGTCAGATTCCCTCGAGGGCTACTCCCCCCCTCAACCGAATCTTTCTCTTCCTTATCCATAAATTCATAACTATTTGGTTGTCAACCGGTGTGGGGGGTTTTAGTCGGTAGGCGTAACCAAGCGAATCCGAAAGTACCCTCCAGGGTGTCTTTCGAAGATTTTTTGATAAGATATGGGGGGGGAATATCTTATCAAAAAACCAAAAACCTAAAAAACAAAAATCGAATATCTTCATATCATGTCTTTACGCTCCCACAATATATAATACAAAGGATAAAAAGGACTTCATGTTTCAACATTCATTCACTTTTGTCAACTTATAAGTATAACCGTTTCTCAACGCAACTTGCCACATAATCGTGCACGCCACATGCAATGCACAGATCCTAGAATTGCACTCTTTCTTATAAGTTTCAAACATTCTTACAGAGCTTCAATGCTTTGTTGTCAGTTCTGTTGCAATTTTGTTGTAGTTTTTATGTTTTCTAGCAAACAATTTTTTTTCGGTTGCATTTCAACGCTGTCAGCTACTTATGGTCCCATGTTGCTTGTAATTAATGTTGCTGACAGATTGCATGTGGCAGTTGCAACTTGCGTATGTCGCCCCGCAAAAGCTGCAGTAAGTGAACACGGGCGCTTGTATTCAATGCAAGTTTATAACTGTAACAAAGCACGGATTTTGTGATCAAAACTGTCATAAAGCTGTGGTCTTACAGCGCTGCATGCCACAGCTGACCGTTTGTCATGTACTTAGTGAGCGGCTTTCATATGTAGTTCTTTACAGAGTTGTCATCTCAACACGACTGACATGTCACATTCATCTTAATTAGTGTTGCACGATGCAGCAACTACTGTTATACGATTTCCGTTGTTGTTCGGTATTATGTGAATGGAGGTGTTGATATGTGCGTAGTGTCATTTTTATTGTGATATAAATATATGCTAGAATTGCGGATGTCTGCTGGCTAAGAATAGGTTTGCTGACCGTTAATGATGTCTTCTTGAATGTGATAGGGTTTTTTGAAAGCTGCTTATTCATATTATGGATGAGTATTTGGAATGACATAGAATTGAGTATTCTTGTTACTTTGAAAAGACCCAGCACGCCCCTTATTTCACCATATTCTAAGAAAATTGTGGGTTTTGAATCATATCTGATCTAATAACGAGAAGAAAAAAACAAGATTGTGGGTATTACATTGCGAAGACACATTATCATTCGCACCACCTTCGCCTAACAAAGCTTCACTGAACCTTTTTTGTCTAACGATCTTATGTATAATCTAAAGAATATTATCAAACCTCTCGAGCATTGAGAACACACTTGGCTCTCTATTCCACTCCTTTCAAACAAATATGCACATAATGGATCGTTGTGACTCATATTTAACCTGATATTGAGTAGAAAGCAAAAAAGGCACTGGTTATATTAAAAAAATTCTGATTGTAAGGTGGAGTTCGAAAAATAGTTGAGGTTAGAGGATCAGGTCCTTCGAAAAAGGTATATATTGTTAAGATAAACTATAGGAAGGAGATATAATAAGAGAGCTCGCCATTTCTCACGAGTCCGTTCGAATAATTTTGGCGGATATTTTAATTATGAAACGCGTTCTTGCTCGATTCGTCCCAATAAAGCTGATTTTTTTTTCAAAAGTAAGTAAAAATTTTTTTTACGGTAGCAGGCCTCAATCATCAGAATGTAGGGAAAAAACAAGCAGTCGTAACCAAAAGATCCACTCGAAAGTCGCTCAAAAATCAAGGTGATGCTCACTGGTTTTTTCGATATTTTCGGTTTGGTGCATCTCGTATTTTCTTTGGAAGATTAATGTTCTATTTGGCCGTATTGTGACCGAATTTAAAGCCTAAAACGCAATGAATATCATCGATTGATTAACCACCGTATTCTGTGAGATTATTTTTTGTTCCCCAAACTGAAATTGTTGCTCCGTGGGATCCGTTTTCAGTTGAAGTTACAATGTATATGCTATAAAGGTTTGTTGGTTGGTCTCCTGTTAAGGCGTTACATCTCTTCACTTACATACATATGTGAAAAGGGAATAAAACTAAAGCAAAAGTGTACCAGCAGGATGTTCTTGAAGGTAGTAAAACAATACTCTCTTCGTTGAAGAGCATTGGACCTTTTAGTAAGAATCTGCTGAACCACACAAGGCAAAAACCACCCAGCATTGGCTTACAAGCAATATTTCTGGTACCATAGCTGTAAATGATTGGCCGTCTGGAAGTCCAATATTTGCATACTTTGTACTATGGTGATAGGGTTAATTGGAGAACATGACCTCTTGAATATCTCACAACAATTTTGAGTGTCTCAAAAACCTGTGGTTAGAGCAGCGTCATCAATGCGCTAAAAACTATGCTTGTTGCTACTGTTCGATGTCTGCATTGTTTGAGGGTTTGAGTGAGAGCAAAAGGTGAGCATTTCAAATTAAATTTTCTACATCGCTTACTTAATATGTATATAATTTATTAAATAAAATTAACTTTACTACTTCTATTGTAGTTTAATTTTTATAACGATCTGAACTTGTAACAAAACTTATGTCAGGTTTGAGCAGATAAAAGGTCGCTATGAATAATAAACTGGCTGGACTTCTTTTTAAGGTTATTAATAGTTTGATATAATTTGAGGGAAATTTTCAGATTCGACTACGTTAAAGATTTCTCTTTCATACTTTTCTTTGTTGTCAACCAAAATATGGCCCTTGGTAAAAACAATCGAACAATCACTCTTAATTATACTGATGGTCTTCAAAATTATTCACAGAGTTTCGGATAAGTACATTTAGAACTCTGTTGTAATGTGAGTCTGTTTAGAAATCGTTCTTCGAGATTTCAAAGTCTTTTTAACACATACATACATATGTATTCATATATCGTCACCTATAATGCTAAATAACGTAACTTTACTTTTTACAGGCGATGGAAAAACGGTATAGCAAACAACACTCATATTGAAAAAAGATTTGAGATTTGGTTATAAAATGGTTATATATTGGTTATAGAACGGATGCTGAAAATTAATATATTATATATGTTACATGTGTGTAGTTTGATGTAGTGAATCGTAAGCAATAAAAAACTCAATTTCGCTTTTTTTATGATACGTTGTTTTGCATTTTAGGTGATGATATTAGTATATAGAATTCGTATATTCCAAGCTAATAGTCAGTCGATTTAAAAAACAGATTTTCGAAGAGGAAATTCAAACGTATTATATGACATTTTTGGAATTTTTACCCTATATAAAGTTGTTTTAGTCAATAATAATTCTACATATTTTTCTAATCTAAATCCAATTTGGTTTCTATTTCAAAAATTATCGAGTAATCACGAGAATTTAGTGCAGTCACTTTTTTAAAATGCGTTTGAGAGAAGAATGCAGTGATAGGTGTCGTCATTATTAAAAACAGAGCAAAAATTTCGTGAAAGAACTGTTTACGTCAAGGGGTATGCGTCTGGTCCCTTACCTGATGAACTGCTAATTTTCAAAATCTGTGATTTTGCGATATTTCCAGGGACCAATTGACGTGGTTGACCTAATTGCTATAGAAGTTTGATAGTTTGTTCCATTTATTACGTAGACTGACGCTAACTCGTCTCCTACATTTTAGGTTGCTATCAAATCAGCTGATCTAAATGTGATCTCAGTGTTCAAAAGTGCTGACTGTTAGCGATAATGAAGTTGTTTTTACTTTTGCAGACTAATTCAGCGTGTCGATCGCAACAAAAAGGCGTTACTTTACACTGATTACTCGCTCAACTCGTTTTCGGTCGTAATATTTACCGCTAATTATAATTATGTAATTAAAGTGTATTAATTAGCGTCGTTTTGCAAGTTAGTCGACTGTTTTTTTACTTAATATGTTTTGTCAGCGTTTTCCTTATGGTACGCAGGTTGTGCGAACTCCTTACTGCCTGAGGCAAAAATAATTACTTAATCAAATATTTTCAGCATATTTCGTATATTTATAGCCACCAGCAACCTTGACTTGAATATTGGCTTTTACAACTCGACAAAAACACAGTAAACCATAAAGTTTCACGCTTTTAATTTGTGAGTTGTAACTAAAAAAAAAATTCAACTTTAATGAGTACTGCCGAAGGGAGTTATTGCCGTGGCGCGCATTCCATTCATGCTGGTATTCAATTAAGTCAGCACAAAGAGCTATAATAACGTAATGACAGCAACAGAAATCGAAGTAGGACCGAAATGAAAAATATGATGGAATCATAAAAATATATTGCCAGACAAATAGATCGGCGCAAAAGCAAGGAGAAGAAAAAACAAAAGTGTTGCTTACTATTTGCACTGAAGTGTAGTAATGTTTTTTTCTGGTTGCCAACAACAAAGACGACACAATTGCAACTTTATAACCGCAAACTGAAGTCGCGCGTAAGACACTGCACTTCAGTAACGCAATATGCCACGTTGCATGTGTATGCATGCATGTTGCACGAGTTTAATGCACACATAATCCAATAAAATGCCTTAAGTACTCGCATAAGCAGCGATTTGTAGACTCTACACGCCTAGCAGCATAGCGACCGGTGGCCGTTGCAACTGAAATTAGTTCAAGTGGCATTGGCTGGGAAGCGGACAGATTAACTATGGCGGGGTGGCGGCTACCATTCTGCCGAGAAGTTGAAATGCATGTGGAGATAAAAGTAAAATAGAGCTGGATTACAATTGCAGGTTAAATAAAATGCAGTCACACAAACAAACACAAGCACATAAGGTAATACAAAAAGACATTTATTTGCACTGTCTACATGCCACAAACACGACCAGCTGTTGCTAGCTGCAGCGCAAGACACACAGGGGTACCGAGCAAATAAATATTGTATGTATTAATCAAAGCCAATCACAAAACAACAATAACAACACAAACAACCATAACACTAAGCACAACAATAAGCATGATTGCACATAATAGTCATAAATTAAAATTTATTCGCGTTTTATTGTATATTTGTTTGTCGTTGCGTTGTTATTGGTGTTGCAGCATGAAGGTGGCTGAAGGTACGAAGACGACGACGCGAAATATATGGCTCTAAATGATTTATGACTTTTTAAGGCTTCAAGCATTGAATATGCAATGATAAGAGATTGTTTCAATGGAAAACGCAAATATTGAAGGGAGAAAAAATATTTTATACATACATATGTATGTATATAATAACAGTCTTTTAAAATGAGCTCAGTGTATGATATGTAGTGTTAATTTTCGAAGCTCACGTGTATGCGCTGCATTCCTGTCAGCTTGGTCATCTTTAAAGCAGTATAATTATAAAATAAGATAAATCATGCATAATTTCAACCGTGACTTGGTCAACTTGTTCAATATTTCATGACAGAATATTTTAGGAGACTAATATTTAAAAGACTATAAGAAATACCCCACCAAATTTGCCGTTTTTTTTAGTTTAACGTGTGTTCTATCGTCATAAATATCGACCCATCAAAAACAGCCGTTGTTCCTTTTACAAAGCGAAGATCTCTTCCGGTCTTGAGGCCCATAACACTCGGTGCAGGGAGCTGAAGGTGTCTGAAGAGATCAAATTCCTTGGCCTCACATTAGGAAGGTAGGTAGGAGTGCAGCCCTGTTGTATTTCGGACTCAATTAGCACTAGATGTGGCATTTTGGTGCACTAGTCGTAGACCTTTATGTTATTGCTATCACATTTCATCTTCTCTTTCAAATCCCTCACATTAAACTCAACCTTACGGAGGAATAGCCAGGTGATATTCACACTCTCCAAAGCCACCAAAGGCACTCATGATATGCAGATGCCTAGCAGGCAGATCCTGGGGCCGGAAGACAGGTATCATAAGATGGCTGTATACCATGATCTTATGGCTTATTGTCACTCATGGAGCGGTTGCTTGACCATCTAAAGCAACACAGTCCTCTGTAGGCCTTCAACTATCGAAGCACCAAAAGCTCGTCTGTGTCTGCGCTTGAGAGGCAATGCGCACTTGCCCAACCTCAGCACCTGAAGACATTTTGGAGCTCATATCGCTCCATCATGGCGGAGTGGAATGATTCTTCGCTCGACCTAATACTTAGGGGCAGCAGCCAATACGGGACCGCTTACCAAACTATCCATACTAATAAGAAGTCTAAGTCAGATACTTAGCGATAAGCAAGCTGCACTAAAGGCAATCTCAACTTTAGAGGACATATCGCTTTTAGTGAAGGGGTGTATAGGAACCGGTACACCTGATCTGGGTGCCGGGGCATAAAGGAGTAGCCGACAATGACCTGGCCAACGAACTAGCCCGCTCTGTGGGAACGTTCAAAATGATGGGGCCAGAACCATTCACTGCGGTGGGGGTCCCATACTATAAAAGAGAAGAGTACGGCATTGGCAGCAGGCATCAGGAATCCGCCACGCAAAGCCACTACTAGCAAGTACAACCTTGCAAGGTTTAAAGAAATTATCAACCTCCTCAGAAAAACTTCCGCCTTCTTGTCAAGTTCTATACAGGGCACTGCAGGCTCAGGAGCATTTGTCCAACATGGTACAGGAAACTCCAGAATACCTGATTCCAGATTGCCCAGCAATTTGTTGAAGCAGGCTCAAGGTTACATCTACATAGACAGGAAACACATCGCGTCCAGCCAACTCCAGGAATTGCTCAGAACTCTAGACCTTTGTGATAACCATAGATTATATAGCAGAGGTCACAATAGATCATAGGTCCCAGTGCAAAGCCTCAATTTTCTATCTATCTATCATCACCTGCTTGAGGGCACGGAACTAGTGAATGAACAAACAGTTTAAGGAAAGAGCTTTCTATTTTACTAGTCTCAAAAATATATTAATATTGTGGTCATACAACAAATAAGCAACTTTAGAATTATAATAACTTTTGGAATTCAGTGAAATTTTAAAATGTTATGTATATGAACAAATGGGTCTCTTGAAATTGAGGAAAGGGTTCTCTCCATAGCCCTGGCGCATCGGTTTTGCAATTTCCAACGATTCTGTTGTGACCGACCACACATACGTAACTAATATGGCAGAAGTTTGAAGCTATTGCTAATGAGATGAAGCACTTCTTGACTAGTTTTGAGCGCAGAGTCAGCCAGCCCATCGGTTTTAAGTGTTGCACACCTCTCTGAAGGAAGCTGCACTCCGAAGCAGTACTACATAATAAACTTACTTGATCAATTTTATTTCAGCTAATGCCTGCGAACAGCTTAGATCGCCAGTAATTGGGTAGAGGGGTCTATTTGAGACCTTTAGATGATGTTAGAGTAAAGTTTCCCAGCAAATGCTTGATTAATATCAAATATCAGGTTAATTATCTTTACATTATTTGTACACGATTAATTTAAATTTTTTGAGATAACGAATAAATTTCTACACTTTCAACTGCATTTTAGTCGTGGCTAGAAGTCACCTTTTCTACTCGAAATATTTATAAATATTTTTTTCTTTACTTATTTACATGCCTTTGCTTCAAATTATGTTATTAATAACAGCACTAAAGTACAATTCCCACTTAGTTCATTTATTTACATCACATTTTCTCTATACCTGCAACACTAACAGGTCAATGCAACCGTACAAAATATATGCTCAGCACTGATAGTATCTATCTATCTGTGGCACATCTTATCGCCCATTGTGGGAAACTTACAATTTAGTTACAACCACTCATATCTAAAGTTGCCGCTTGCCACATATTTCGTAGGTCGAATGCGTTGACCTCATTTTGCCGCAATAAACAAAAACAACAAACACACAAATGCAATAAAACACAAGAACAACAATAGCAATAACGCAGCACTAAAGAACCACTAAACGAAGCGTACAACTTGAGAAGGGCAACAAATAAACACACGCGTACACACTTTCGATCGAACTGTGGCCCTTCCTGTGGGAGGGTGGTTGCTTTGCTGAGAAAATTGTTCTGCGGCGCGGCGCGTTGCGTCCCGTTTGACCGGCCCCACACCCTGGAAAACGTATGCAGGAAAACTAAAAACAGTTCTACTGGAACGCTACGTGGAACACACCCATATTTTTCGTATTTATATCTATATTTCGGCTTTTGTTACAACTAAATTTTGTTGAAATTTTTCGATTTATTTTATTATTTTTAAAGCACAACAATACTTTGCAGTGCAACACGCACAGGAAACGGAACAAAATGCCGTAAACACGCGTATTCACGTTCAACTCAATTGCAAGCCGTAGCCGTAATGCACCGTTCGTTTGACTCCAGCGCTCGGACATGTGAAACACCCGCGCTATCAGAAACAACTGAGCATTCCAAAATCCAAAATCCATGCGGCAAACCAAATGCAGCGAAGTCAACCTGGCGACGTCGACTGCGCTCGGCCGCAAGCCACTTGCCGCTTGCCGCTCTCTCCCCGCCGGTTTAGCTCAAACTAGCTAGCGTTGCTCGTCCAACGTTCACTCTCCACACTCAAAGCGACGACGTTAAATTCGAGTAAAACAGACCCAAGCAAAGCGGCAGCTAGTCACAGTTGCTGCGCATAACAAAAACAAACAAACACATGCGGCGCGCATGTCGAAATATCCACAAACACACACACATACAAACATGCATGCTGTGTACGTTTATAAATACGGAAAGTAAATAAAAATATCAAAAACAGTGGCGGTTTTATTTTCGGCTAATACACACATGTGTTTTAGCTGTTGTTGTTGTTGTTGTTGCCGCTTTCGTCACTACCGCGTATATTTGTAGTTAGTTAGTTGCTATGTTGTAGCTGCTGCTGGCGCTGTGCACTGGCTGCTGACTGCTGCCGGCCGCAGCAATCTGCTCTCTGCAGCTCAGCAGTGGCGCAGTGCCAGCCGTCGTTGGGTTGCTGTGTTGGTGTGGTGGCGTTACAAAAGTGCAGCCAAGTGTAGCCAACACGAAGCAGCAACAAAAATATGTAGATATGTAACAACAACAGCAATAAAATGTCACCAGAGCATAGGTTGTGCGGTGCCGGTAGGAAACATTTGGCGCAATTTTTTGAAGGTATTTAAAGCAGTTCCAAATTTTCGTATAGCTTTCGAAAACTATAAAAGAATGTTAGCTTTTCATATTTTCCAGAAACAAAGGTCAGCTTAGATGGCCGACAGTCAAGCCATACATACACCTAATGGCCCATAGTAGTGCCAAATGGAGGTACAAAATCTGTTTGTTTTTTTAATTTCAGAGGATCGAGTTCAGATATAGTGGTTACCGCAGCACGCCTATTTTGAAAGCAGCCATCCTAAAATAGAGTTAAAGATACGATAATATATCTACAAATTTTTGGATCAATAAGCTTAAAAGTTATCTCAAAAAAAGTTCTAGAAAATTAGCTTTTTTTTGCCTTCAAACTGTTATATACCTTAAAAGACTAGGACTAGTTTTGATAAAGCTGTAAAGAATCATAGGAGGTGTTCTAACGTTTTTCCTATGCCTACTTCCGTGCACTTACTCCATGTATCGTAACTACTATACGTCTCGTATGTGATGCCAGTAAGTTGTTTCCTGTCGTTAGGTCAACAAGCATCCTCCAGTCTTTTCGAGACCTTGTAAGTCCCTGTACTGGTTTGGTAACCAGACAGAGGGCACATTTGTCAATTGCATCAGCTATTTCGTTTCCCGGAATTCCTTTGTGGACTGGAACACAGTATATATACAGCCGCTTTCCGACAGCCGCGACATCTATATAATCTAATATGATTTGACATTATTACTAATAAGAGGAGTTTCCATAATTTTTTTAATTATTATTACTGTTCTTATCACAACCTAATAACTACCAAATTGTTAAGCCGTTAGAAATATTCAAAATAGATCCCTATACAATAGCATTTTTGTAGTTCGAAATTTACAGGTAGATATAACCCCTTAAGCCAACAAACATACTATTTTTTTTTTTAAATCATAGACTGATAGAACTGCGGACTAGTACCATAATTAAGACCAAACCCGAACGATTGTAAAGATTATTATAGAATAGAACGAAGTATATCAAGACACTTTATACAAAATCCTGCCATCCATAATGGACCAGTTTTAGATAGAAAAATTTACTTTTACTTTGGTAAGATTTATTTCTTATTCTAAAGAAATTCTTCTTTTTTATAACCTTTGTTTGAAAAAACCAAGTACAAGGTTTTACCTATTTGCTTTCAATGTGGCTGTACCATAACAGCCACAAATATCTAATTTTTCCATAACTTATAAAAAAAGTTATTTCATTTTAACAATTTCAAAAATGTTTGTGAAATATTTGGAGCAATTTTATCGAGAATGTGACGCAACATTTTTTGTAATTTTTTTTGTAGGCTCTTGCGAAAAAAAATCATGATTTTCTCAGTATGATCCTTACTTTAGCAGAAAGGAAATGCTTGTCAGCAATAATGATTTTATATTACCGATAAGGATCGATGTTCAGCTTGATTTGACAGGCATTAATAAAATTCAACACTGCCTATACAAGAAGTTACTCTACTACTCCTTCTGGAAATATTAACCACCCAAAAAACTGAGCGCAAACCTTTAATAGCACCCCTTATCGGTAAATCAGTAAACTATAATAAAAAATCAGGATAATTTCCTACACACCGCATATCCACTTGGCTAAAGATAGATAACGAACGAAATGTAAACAAATAGAAAAGAGCAATGCAACAAACCATGACAAAATAGCAGTAAACTGCAGGAAACTCTTTGAGCGCAATAAAGAAGTGAGAGCGTAGCTGACAAGCAAAACGGAGCAATGCAGAGTACTAATTGGAGCGAAAATTGCATACACATGTTCGGCGCTGCTGCGTTGAAGGGTGCGACGCCAAAGTCAAGGAAGTCAAAGGAGCGTGAGAGTAGTCAAAGCAAAAACAAAGCAAAAATTTCGGGGGTTGAATGAGAAGAACGTTGCCCAGTGTTAGGATTGGGTGGGAGGGTGGCGGCTGCGGACTACAAAGTATACAGTTCCTGGAATTGCAACATTTTAATGAGAGCGAAAAAAGTGTAACGGCGCCGCAGAGAGCTAGAAGGAGCGTAACTGAATGCATTTATTATGCTCTCTCGTTGCGCCTGTGAACTTTGTGCAGCTGATAAGCATATTTCGCAAGTATTGAAAATTATCATAGTCGGAAAATGCACACAAATTAGGGCGGCAGATTAGAATTTGTGCAAAGAACTGTAGTTTCTTTATGCTGGAAGGGTAGTTGAGCGTAAATTGTAACTCTGCTGTAGAAGTAGTGGAAAGTGATAGGCGCTCATGCGAAAGCGGTATGATTTCCAAAATTTGTTTCGATTTTTTTTTTTTAATTTATTTTCTAGTTTTCGTAGACATTTAGTTACTTTAGAAAAACTTAACCTAAAATTATGCGTTTTCGAATAACGCGAATATGGTTTTGAACTAAAAAATTAGACATTATTAGACAGATTATAGATTTAAGGCGAATTTACTTTGAAAATGAGTAGTGGAGATTTATGGCTTCTGAAAAGAGTCTTTCTTATAGAATTCCCTAAACAAGTTATCATAAAGAAAATCGCAAATACTTTGAACTTTTTCTGCAATCTACGATCAATCTGTAAGAAAACTATTAAAAAAAAAAGGGAAAGGAGCGAAATGGGCAAGGGCGCGGGGATAAGCATATATACGGATCGCTTCAAGCTGGATAACCGAGAGGGAGGTGAAGTGTTCTCTGCAATGATAGATACCAAAATCGCCTTCCGCCTACCAGAGCACTGCAGTGTCTTCCAAGCGTAGATCAAAAACACCGAAGAAAGCCTTCTTGTTCTGACAAGAAGTGTGCTCAAAACAAGAAATGTATTTCTATATAAAGTCAGGCGGCTTTGAGATAACTAAAGTTTCCTAAGGTTTCGTACAAGTTAGTGAAGGAATGTCTTGACCTCTTAGTGGATCTTAATTCCTATTTCAATATAAACCAGAAATGAGTTCCAGGGCATTGTGACATGCCTGGGAACCGAGAAGTAGATGAACTAGCCGGAAATGGCCCTACAACTAGACTCTAGAAAATAGAGTATTTAGAATGAGGAGAATTTCGTTCCAGTGGTAGAACATGGCCTTTTAATGGCAGTCACTCTACCTACCAACCTACCTAAGTACCATTTACTGATCCAATGAACTTCTGGAACGTTTTCGTACTAATTTAGAAACTAAGGAAATTATGGAGTTATTACAATAATATGTACGATACACAATTTCCTTTCCTCGGTAAGTGAAGTAAAAGCTAGCAAAAATCGGTCGAAATGAATATATTGGAGACAATCATGTAAGAGATAATTGAGCGCTTTTGCAATTGAATAATATGAAAAGAGACGCAATAATAACGTAATTAAAGACAATAACAGATCTGGCGGCGTTTGTTGGCACGATTGAAAGATTTTACCGAAGATGACTGAATTTTCTTGTGTTTGAAATGGCGAATGTCGATGGATAGAATCAAATAAGCCTCAAGAGTGTTGTCCACGCAATTCCATTCCGTTTCCACGACAGTCGAGTTTAAATAACTGGAACAGACTAGGATTTCTATCCGATCAAAAACTGCCAATTGGACACCATTCTTCGAATTTACTTCAGGAATTTTTTTTGCTCACTACAAGATGCACCTCCATTCGTAACAATAAAATTGAAAGTGTTAAAGAAACCGCACTTTAAAATTGTTGTGCTGGCAAGGAGTGATAGCAGAAGATCTCCACATCTCTTGTGGATCGGATCGAATCAACAGGTCGAATGATTAAGCTCGACAATGCAAGACTCGTACCAAAAGGAGTGAATCTTTTGCGACATCAAGTATAAGTCTAAAACCGATGCTTGAGCAGATAATTGAGAACTTTACGTACATCAAACGCATCACTACTGGTGAATCGACATAGGTTTATCAACATGACATTGAAATTGCTCAACAATCTAGCCAATGGGCACACCAAAAATGAGCTAAAACCAAGTAAACCTGTCGACACTGAAGGGCATCACAGGCGAGGGATGAAAAATCGTATTAGACGTTTGTAGGCTTGTATTGGCTCAGAATACTATTTTTAAGGCGATGACAAAGATTTTAAAAACAAATATAATTTTTTTTATCAGTCCGGGTCAAATTTGATCAGATAAATGAAAGTCTAATAAAATGAAATATACATCGTAATAGGCTATCGGTGTCCCTTCGTTTCAATTTATGTGCTTTTAATAAGGTAATAAAGCAAACTGTTTCCCCCCTGAAGTTATTAAGTAGCCATTTCTTTAAGAGAATCAACCATAACAGCCACCCTTATTGACTTTTAATGAACTCTTACTTCTTTATTCAATTAAATTTCTTAATTTTCCCACAGGACACAGTCGAGACAGTGTTTCTGTTACCTCCGCATAATTATTGCCCTTCATTGAACGCTTACACCGAGATCATAATCAATAGCTAAATCGGTTTCTTAACGGCTCAAGATGAATGTGGGAGGAGTTCAAGAGAACACAGCATGCAACTTCGACTATGCGAAGCATTAGTCGGCTGCAATTGAATTTAAATATGCGATTAATATATTTTCTAAGAGAAAATTGAAAAATTTAAGGCATTTTCCCAGCCGCTTTATGAATATGAACTCCCTTAAACTACAGCTAACCTGTGAAGTCTACGCAACACAGCGCCCTCAGTGCGAACAGCAAGGGGTGGATTTGGAAACCTCGGCGCAAATGAAGTGTGGAAAGAAAGCAGAAAAAAAAGAAAAATCAGCTTTAATGACGCAGTTTATTCAACCCAAACAAGCAAACGCAATCAAGCATGCTGGCGAACAAGCACGCCGCGTTGCAATGATTGTATGGCACATTTGTGGCATGCAACGTATTAGCACGTCTCAAGTAGTCAAGTAGCCGTGGCCACCCCCAACAAACATAAGAGGGCACAGTGAGTTAAGGCAAAAGGGAAGTATTTAAAATAAAAGCAAATACAAAGCAAGTAAATAATGCAAATACAAATACATACAAACACACAAAAGTTAGACGCGCAGACATGCAGACGCTTCAGGTTTCTTTGCTTGCCTCAAATGACCGACGACACAAAGCGCTGCTTGCGTGTCGGCGAAGTGTAAAAAATTAAGACGCAATGCTTTTAGACCAGCATACAGACAGGCATACAATCGACAGCTTTATTACTGCGATGCACACAAACGCAATAAATACACACACAATCAAAGGAATCACAGAAAGAAAGCTATGTCACGTGGTTAGCATAGAAATTGCGTCAATCGTGCTGACTACTTGAGGTAAATTGCTATTTAGATGCGCTTGTATTTACGCACCGATAAAGAAGCTGTTGCATGCTTTTAGGCGTTGAGCCATGAAAAGCGGCAAAAGTACTTTGCATGCAACACATAACAACAAATAAGGGTAGATAAGCCGTAACAAAACATATGAGCTCGCCGTTTTATGTGTGGGAGTGTCTGCACGGTATCAAATAACGGGCGGAATCTCATGAATATAAAGTTTAAGGCGCGTTAATTGCATGTTCGAGTGTCAAGCGGTCATGAGTGCGTCGTATTTCCCCCATTTGCATATACTTTAAAGTCATTTAAAGCTGGTTACGGTGGAACATAAAACAATGTAAAGGCGTAGGCACGAATAGCGCCGTGTAATGTTTCACTTTCGAAAGGGGTGTGTTCAAGTTGACAGCAATAAAATTTGTTTTCGTTTTTAGTATGACGTTGCTAATGAGTGAATGCACGTAAAAGCGTTTTACTAAAGAATGATGTATGAGCTTGTGTGGACTAAAGTATTTTTATGAAGAAGTCAGTGTCAGAAAGCAGTCTAGTGCTACAGCACAAAAAAAAAAATTAAAAAATATAGCACACCAAGTAAAGAGATAGAGAATCTCAAGTCGTTTTACAAATACTATTTTAAGATTTGATTAAAATTGCGGTCGTCAGTTAAGAAAGTAGAAATATTTTGAACCTTAAAAAAAGTTACCTTTGATTAATTTTCAACATTCTTTTTCACTGACATTAATGATTCCCCGGACATGTAATTGGAAAGAAGACGATGCTAAAATTATAATATCATATCAACATTTTAACCGACTTCATTGGATATACAATTCTTAATAGTGAATGACTCAAGGTGAGGTACTTTCTTCAAGAGCCTTTTTTTTGACAGAACGCGGGTGAGTCGTGACAAGCTGTCAAGTTATTTTTTTCAGTATTGTTTGGCGTTTCATCATGGAAAGAGTTACCCCCTGAGCAACGTTTACAATTTGTTCAACTTTATTACGAAAATTCACGTTCTGTAAAGAATGTGTTTAGCGCCCTTCGCTCAATTTATGGTCGACATAATCGATCTACGTAGCATACTATTCGCAGCGCCATACCCCATCTTGAGATCCAGCGTTCATTATTAGATAATATTCGGCTGAATAGACCACGTCCAGCACACAGTAAAGAAAATATAGCAGCCGTAGCTTAGAGTGTACAAGAAGACCGTGAAAAGTCGATTCGGCGCCGCTCGTAGCAACTCAGACTGACGTATGGAAGGACTTGTTGCATTTTACTTCAAGATTTTAAATCGAGAGCGTACAAAATACAATTTGTGCAAGAACTGAAGCCGCTCGAATTTCTCAAGCAACTCTATGAGCTCTTGAAAAGTTCAAAGAAGTTCCGATGTTTTCAAGCCAAATTTTATTCAGCGATGAGGCCCATTTCTGGCTCAATGAGTGTGGGAATGAATCGGTGGAAGCATTGGTTCATATTTCTCCAAGCATGATGCCGGTGAGAACATGACAATGGCAACCATTATAGTGCCATGATATTCGACCATTTAATGCTTGAAATTGAAGCTCGTGATCTCAACAAGACGGCGCCACTTCGCACATATCGCATCAATCAATCAATTTATTGAGGGAACACTGCGATGAGCACAGATCTTCATCTTTTGCGCCGGTCGATTGATCGTCTGATATCACACCATTAGACTTCTTCTTCCTGTGGAGATATGTAAAGTCTAAAGTCTATGCGGACAATCCCGCTTCGATTCAGGCCTTGTAGCAAATCATCACGCAGGTCATTCGCCAGTTACCAGTCGAAATGTTCAAAAGATTAATCGAAAATTCTACTCAAGGGATGGGCAATATGAGACGTAGAAGCGGCGTACATTTGAAAGAGATAATTTTCCAAAAATAAATGCCAAACAATGATAATAATAAGATAATACAAATTTTCCATTAGTATTGAAGTTTCTGTGCTTTTTTTTTAATTAGGGAACCTCGAAATGAATCAACATTTACATTTTATTGGGTATCTGACGATGCCTTCTGGGTGTTACCAAGTTAGTTGCAAATATAACACACTCTATATGATATCTAAATATTCTTACAATAATATCTCACCAGATTGATTTAGTTTAAATCCGACAGCTTTGATATATATAAAGATTTCAGGATTACTTCCAGCACGTCGTTAATAGATCACAGAAAGGTTTTGTTAACAGCGTTAAACATAGTTTTAGAAGAGCAGTTTGCTTAGTTTTAGTTAGAGTCGATTTTCGGCTTAGCCTTGGGTCTTTACTGTTAATCGATTTGATTGTAGTACATGTTTACTATGTACAATCAAAAGGCAGCTTATGTTACAGGAAGCATCAAGGTCGTAAAATTTACTCTATGGTTTACACATTTAGAATAAACGCAAAACAGAAAACATGTACACCATATTGGGTATAGAGAGCTCTCAGAAAATATGGAAGCGTCATCTTGACACTTCATGACCAAATTTAATAAGTAAATGAGAATATATGTATGTATATATGTACTAGAGAGACCTTGTCGGAAATAAGTTCGAAAATCAGCCCTTCTGGCTGGTTTGAGGCTTCATGGCCAAATTGAATGAGTAAAGGAGTATAAATGTACTGGAGAGACTTTATTTGGAATAAGTGCGAAAACCAGTTTCTCTGACAATTTAAAGGTGCTTAAATTAAACGTATATTACGACTTGATCTCACAACCTCGTTAAAAACAGCTGACGAAGAAATTATTTCACTTTATTTGAAGTGGAGTTACCACCATAACTGGTTTGAGAAAATTGTAAGAAGCCTAATGAATTTCTGCCTTAATCGCAGCAGTTTCGAAAACTTGCTGGATTGGTTTGTAAATTGAAGATAATTATTAATACAAGCCGAAAGATAATCAACTAAACACTTAATTCTTAACTATACCTCCGTTACAGACATCCAGGCGAACTAGAAAATCAGAGAAATACCTAAAACGACAAGGTACAGATGATATTTATGTTGAGTTCGCACATGACATTCGACTATAAAATCTTTCTAGATTCACACTCTAAGTATAGTTGTCAGCTTGGCGATCACATAGAGACCCTAACATAACCTAAACAGCCAACATGTGTATTAAATTTAAATTAGAGAGTTGCAATAGATCCTATTCAAAGGGAGAGACCAAAAGAGACCCACATATATAATGGGAAATCCATCAGCAAGGAAAAGGTTAAGAAATGCCAAATATTTTCATATCCTCTCACTCGCCTCAAAGAGAAATTTCTAATTAGTTAATGTTGAAATAGTGAAAAATCGTGGCAATTTTGAATATTATCTCAAAACTGTATCCAAGTTGTACACTTAGCATTTCTAAGGTCTTACATTTAACAGAAGATATACTGTACAACAAAGAAACATACAAATTTCCAAAAAAAAAAAGAAAAACAACAACAGTTAGTAAACACCAACACGAAACTCTTTCTTCGCGGTCTAACGTAGGCGAGACGCCACATTGTCTTTACCGAAACCCATGCAAAGTACTTGCCAGCTAACGAAGTGTGGCACGTCTAATTAAATGAGTCGCGAGACAGTAATTACCGTAGTAATTAAATTAAAAAGGCGAGAGAAATTTCGCCAGTGCCGTTAACTGACGCGTGGCAACTACTTGTTAAACGCTGTGATATGTTTATGTAGGTGTACGGAGGAGAGAAGAAAACTAAAAGCAGCAAGTGAAACTGAAAAACACGAAACCAAAAAAAAAAAAAAACAACAAATGCACCGTGACGCCAAATAAGGAAGTTATTGAGAGTGCAAAAAATTGTGGCAAATAAAATCGAATTCTCTAAACGTGCAACAAGCGCCACACACACAACTTATTTATTAACACCGGTAACAAGCGGACACAGCGCATAGCAAATGGCAAATGGACAACAATGCAATGTGCCACATTAATATGCGGCGCATGTTGCAACAACATAATTTGAATTGTGCATTACGAACGAAATGTGCTGCGACACCACTCGACTATGGCTGGGAAAATGACAACAAGCTTTGTTCAAATAGTCACAATAAATTGCAATAACAACAACTGCAGCCAAACAAACAATAACAGCAAATCAACACTAAGCAACGATCAGTAACACATTTTCGGCGTATTATGCAAATGTTGCAAGTGGCGTACGAAATTGTTGCCGCCGTTGCAACAAACGAAATCACTGCGCACCATTTAATTGAATGTGGCAACCATAAATGGTGTTGCCAATTATCCATGCAACAAGCATATATACACACACACACACACAAGGCATGCCACAAACAAATGTGTTACTTGAGCAAGGTTTTGTCGCGGCGCGCGCACAGCTGTTATTTACCGTTACATTGTTGTAACCGCCAACAGCAACAACTGCATGGCGACTGCGCATGCAACAATTGTTTTGCCGCGTAGACGCATTTACTTGTTGCCTGCGCGCGCGCCTGTCAATTAACTGGCGCACCATGTTGCAGCAACACACGCACGCGCGCACACGCTGCCGGCTATCGGCGCGGTGGCGCATGCGCATACGCAGTCATAGGCGCACAGTAGTGGCAGCCGTTCAATGGATTGGCCATTCAATTCGATTTTCGGACACCTGTGGGTAGTGCGCGCTGACAACAACATGCCACAATGCAGCGCAGTGCCGCATGCAACGGTGCGTGCTTGTCGTTGCGTTGCTACGAGTGCGGCGCGTAGGTGGCAGCTTCGAACCCGTAATGCGTGGGCGGGTCATTGGCGGCCGTAGGCAGCCCAACAACCGGACAATATTTTCATGTGCAAATATATATACATAAGTATATCTTATATATATATTTATGTATATATATAAATTTTGTTGTGCTTAAAACTATTTGCTACAACTAAATATATTCATTTTTGCTTAGCGAAATTGGCAAAAGTGACGCATGAACATGTTGAAAGTGAAAATTGTTTTTCACAGAGGCGTTGACAACAACACGTAAAAATGTGCGAAAATTTTAATGAATTTTATTATGGGGAAAAACTGCGCTGACGCAAAACTAATATTTGAAAAAGTTGAAAAAAGCTACTTTAGGGTTACAAGCTGTGCTTCTGGCGTAATTTGAGCTGATAAAAGCGTTTATGTAATAAAAATTAATGTTTAATAACTGTTTGTAGCGAAATCGAAGGTTTTGGCATTTCATGTCTTAAAATCGAAATTTCGCATATAACTTGTAAAAATAAGACGCAGTTTTTGGATTGTGCGCTGGGTTTGCGACCACGTAAAAAACCCTAGCAATGAAAAGTTTTAGAGGTAGATATAAAAAAACAAATTTTTTCTTTAGGTTTCCATAAACTAATACATATGATGAGGCCAAAAAGAAATCACTTTTCTGCTAAGTAGAACACATACTCCTTTTTAGACGAATTTCCGAATATCGAAAAATTTTTTTTGACTAAAAGTAGACTCTGTCGTTCCAAGAACATCGCTCAGTTATAGTAGAGAAGGAACAAGAAAAAAAATGTTAATTTCGATTACAGTTATAATACGCTTCAATAGTGCATTTTTTATAACATAAAATGTTATAAAAAGATCTTTATCTCCAGCTGGCCAATAGATTGGAATATAGCAGCGACATCTTAAACAAATATCTATGCTAAATTTCATGATAATAGCTTCTCCAATAAAAAGGTTTTAAATGGGAGGGCATGAGTTTATATAGCGACATTTTAGATTACAATCTGTACTAAACTTCGTGAATGTATCTTATGAAATAAAAAAATTTTCCATACAGGGACTTAACTTCGATCGGTCAGTTTGTATGACAGCTATATGCTATAGTGATCCAATTTGAACTTCGAAAATTGCGCGATTACCTTTGGTGATAATCGATGCCAAATTTCTTGAAGATACCTCTTGCTTTCCACACAAGAACTTTCTTGAAGAGAAAAATGTATGTGCAAAACTTCAGGTCGATAGCTCAAGCACTGTGGGACTAACTCGCGTATGTGCATATGGACAGATGAACATAACTAAATCAATACCCTTTTTAACAAACTAAGGTTAGGTTAGTTTAACCTGGTAGGCCCACAAGTCACGCATAGATCAGTTTGGTCCTTTGCGGTACCAGCTGGGGTTCAGTCGCTAAGTCCAAGAGGAGTAGTCATCGTTTAGGATGCCTGCGCTTGACGAGAACTAAGAAAAAATCGATAACTGATTTATTTGCCTTATCGAGTATAAATTTTTACATTTAGACTGGTTTTAGGGCCTTGTACCTTGTAAATATGAAAGACTCATGATTATTTCATCTTTGCGTTATAGGAACTTGTATATGTATTTATGATAAAACAATATGCTAATAAATCCACACTTTACTGCCTGGAGATATATGAAAACATATAAATAAGATATTCACTAGGCCTCAGTACAATATTTCTTATGCCAGTAGCTTTTTCGATTCCATATTAGGTCGAAGCGAAGACGGTCATATGTTGACTGGCTTACCATTATTGAATATTTCGTTCATCAAATATGTTGGATAATGGGACATTGGGTCCAAGTTAGACAGACGACATTGCTGGTCTTATAGGTGCCATTGATTAATTTCCTCGTAGTCAACAAGTTAACTCCACCTGTCCATTATTTGGCTTACCGGACACAGGAACATATTCGGCAGCGAAAAGCTGGAGTTAACAAAGGTAGGATCCTCTTAAGACGAATCCAAAACAGAGTTATGCCGATGGCCGCTGGGTATGATTAAAAGAGGTGCACTTTGAACAAAAAGCTTAGAAAGCCGATTCGGCACTGTTGGCAGCAACACGAACTGAAAGGACTTGGCGCATTTTACGTGAAGATCTTCAATTGAAAGCGTTCCAAATACAACTTGTGCAAGAAAACAAACTTGTCACATTTGGGACGAAGAGCAACCTAAAGAGATTCAAGAGCTGCCATTTCATTCAGAAAAAAAGCTACTGTTTGGTTTTGTTTGTGGGCCGGTGAAATCATCGGTCCATATTTCTTCAAAAACCAAGCCGGTGAGAACGTGACACTCAATGGTGACCGGTAACGCGCCATGATAACCGACTATTTTGTTTCAATAAGACGGTGCTACTTCCCACACATCACATCAAACCATGCAGTTATTGAAAGAACACTTCGGTAAATAGATCATTTCACCTTTTGGGCCGATCTCTTGATGTCACACTGTTAGACTTTTCCTGTAGGGATATGTATAGTCTAACGTCTATGTGGACAAGCTCGCTTCGATTCAGGCCTTGAAGCAAAACATCACGCGTGTCATTCGCCAGTTTATAATCGAAATACTCGAACGAGTCATCAGAGACGTAGCCGCGGCTAACATTTAAAAGAAAAAATCGTCTAAAAATAAATGACAAAGAATGTTCTTTCAGATGATAATAAAGATTCCTTATTAAATCTGAAGATTCTGTCTTTTTTCTTGAAAAAGTAATTAACCACGAAATAGATCATTTTTTTAGTTAACATCAAAATCCAAAAATTTTTTTAATCAAAAAAGTTTAAATAAAATTAATATTTATTAAAAACCGATTTCAAAATTAGTCCTTTCGGATAAAAATGAGTTTCATTCATCTTTACCTTACAACTCAATATGCTCTTCACAACAACATGCCACCAACACTTGACGCACGAAGGAGTGTCCATAGTAAGCTCCGCTGACACACCTCTGCGACCCATAAAGCTTTAACCCAGTTATAAATATACGATTTTTTAATATACAAAATCAGTTTTCCCATTAACAAAAGTCAGTAAAAGTCAGCACTGAGTAAATATACGAGCACTTTCCCATGTCTTCGCACATAAAACGCATTCACTTCCTTTATTGACTTTCTTTACACAAAACCAAATTACCAAAGCGACGCTGCAGACAACAGACATATGCAGTTATACATATACATACATACATACATATGAGTATGGCCATTAATAGTTATAAGTGCAGTGCATTCTTCTGCGAATGTGTGTCTTTGGGGCAGTTAAGTGCATTCATCATTGCATGTCTCGTCACGAGAAATTATTTTTTTTCTTTTTGGTTTTTAATGTTTCTTATTTATTTCGACTCAATGCGTTGGAGGGGGGAACAAGGGGTCTGCCTAATGTGCTGACTTGGCTGCTTGGCTCACACTATTTGCACTACCCATGACCTAGTTAACGGGGCTAAAGCACTGTGCAGCGCTGTGTTTGCACTGCCATTATAGTGGCACATATCACCTGCATGCCACCAGAGCTATTACATTTCGGCTGCGAATGTGAATGCCAGGTAACAGGTTCTTAATTTGATTGTGAGTTTTGTTTGAGATTTTCGAGTTTGAAAGGGAAGCGTTGAGAATACATACATATAATTAACGCATGATGAGGGAGCGAGCTGAGAAATAAAGAAAGAGATGAGATATTTTGAGAGATGAAAGTGTCAGCTGAAGAGGTGTGAGATGTGAAGTAGAAAGGTGAAAATAGATTCTTTTTGTGCATATTTTCTAGTTTTACTGTTAATGGCACATTGCTTGCGGCCAGCCATGACTTGCCACGCCCCGCAAATGCAATACTGCAGCGTGTGTTCTCATTTGGTTGCACAGAAAAATCTGTCAAATGCAATTTTCTGCGTTTCCAACACGCCAATAACGGCGACATTCCACATGCACGCCGAGCACCCCCGCCGCTGCGCTGCCGCACCGCTGTTGCCCGCACTTTTGACGCACTCACATCGATCACTCAATTGGTGAATGAGCCGGTGGCCGCTTGAATGGTCATGCAGTTATTGTTTTTGTTGTTTTTACACTTTTCTGCTACGCCAGCCGTAATCAGCGCTCGCCATTAATCACTTAACTGCATTGTGCGATTTTATGCCATTTTTTGTTTTTGTTTTCACATCGTAAATTGCAGTTGTTGCATTCATTAAATTTATGTGTTGGCAATTTATTTCGCTTGGCAACGCGAAATTCTTTACAAAAATGCGTGTACGAGTTGTTGTAAGTTTTGTTTGCATTTAAGCTACAATTGTTCTTGTTGTTGTCATTAATTTTTTTGTTTTTTTTTTTTGAATTTGTATAATTGTATAATTTTGTCTGCATTCTTTTCGCCAGCGAATTTAATGAGGAAGTGATTGTCAGCAGCAATTGCAACAACAACAATAACGACAACATTAACACATACACATGCACATCAGCAGTCACTTAGCAGCATTCTCAGGCCTGGCAACATCCTCATTGTCGGCATGCTCGTGACAGTGACAACGGCATTTTTTGCATGCCATCACGCGTGGCGACACCACTCAGCGCGGCAAGAGCGTCGATCAATCAATTCAATTGCATTTGCATGTTGCTCCCATTTTTCTCACACAACAACAAAAAGAGAAAATATACACAAAAGCAGAAAAGATTACACAAAAAAAATATGCAAAAACAAAAAATTACAGCAAAAACAAAAAATACAAAAACAAAAAATTACAAAAACAAAAAATACAAAAACAAAAAAATGCAAAAACAAAAAAAAAACAAAAACTGTTCTCAAATAATGTCAAAACATGTTTTCATTTAAAAACTTTTCGCACGCTTCAGCGCGCGTGTTGCATGTGCAACTTCATTTAAATATATTTCCATTTTTTTTAATGTTTTCCAATCGCACTCAATTCGCACAATGCTAATTGAAAGATTGAAATCTGTTGCTTGTTTGCCAACCATATACCGCACTCCTCAATGCAACAACAACCATGTATGCGAAATGCGCGAGTCATGCAACATTAAGCGTTGCATCCAAGCGAAAAGCGCAAAAATGGCGCGCTACATTGAAAGCTTTTGCATCCGACTGCTAATAGACGGGTGTTTTCTAGCATTCTCCAAGTGTAAATATGTATGTATGCATGCTTATGTTAATTAGATGATTTTCCAATGCGGCCAGATTTCATTAGAAAATTTTTCATGTGGCAGTGGTCAGCTCATTTGCTATTAGTGTTAAGCAGTTAAACAGACCTTGTCTCTAGCCAATAGTATAAAGTTTTTGCGGCTGTTTTTTGTTAAAACATGCTTTTTCGCGCATTTTGAATGCAAATCACCGTAGAAAGCGCGGAAAATGTGGTACAGACTTGACATCATATATTAATAACAGATGTTTCTGCAATATTTTGAAGGACTGTTGCCGAGTTTACAGCCTTCGCTCAGACAAAATTCGCGTCCATTCCGATTAAATAGACAAGACAGTCACGGAAGCAGACTCTATATGGGAAAACAGTGCCGGACGAAATGACCCTTAGAGCATCTTAAGACGACTGAAAGCTCAGTTTTCATGAGATTTACTAAAATAAACAAATATTTTTTTATCTCTGCTGATACTGATCCTTAGCACATCTTAAAAGCGGCTATCACTTTTTGTTCGACTTATCACTTGAGACTCATATTGTTGTACTGCACAACAAGTACTGATGGCTCTCAAACACAATAAATGAGACGCTCTTGGGCAAAAAGAAAATCAAAGAAACTTACCGACATTGCCTTATTGCATTGCCTTGAGAACTGGTGCGTTCGAGGCTAGTTAGGCTAAGTGCGCCGTCTTTCAACGCGTTTTTCTCAAAAAACTGTGTTTTCGAAGTCGGTTGGCAAGATTTTGAGAGAACTACTCAACTGATCTTCATGAAATTTTACGCAGATCTTTGCGATACAATTCTTAAAGACTTGAATGAAGGAAGTTTTTTCGCTCACAACTATTTGAAAAAAGTGTCGCGAAATTTACACTGAAATTCTAATTTTTTTGTAAAAATGTTTACCAAAAATACAATTTTTAATTTTTTTTCCTTCGTCCAAGTTCTGTGTTAAGGTTTTAACTAAAAAAAAGTAGTTTTTCACTTTAGATGATCATCTTTTTTCCGAGAGGTCTCCGGAAATGGCGTCCCAATGGCCGAGTTTAAAATATTTATTACCCAAAAATGTCAGATTTTCTTTGTTAATAGTTTATGTTTGTAACAATAAAAAATTCTAATAAAATATAGTATTTAATTTTTTATATGAGAAAAATTTTTTTTGAAAAATACTGTTTTTTTACCCGAGGAAACCCATGTAACCCCTTATATGATCGAATACAGATGTTCTATTTTTATGGCTTTGTAAAGGACTGCATATAGTCGAGCAAGTGTGTTCTCTGACTTGATCAGCCATAGAATCTAATGTAACCTAAACTCTTTTAGAAATCTGGACCAGATAGACTCGTGATATCTCTACTTCTTAGACATTACATACATATAGAATAGACATGAACTTTTCAAAATACTACATACATATAGAATAGACGTGAACTTTTCAAAATTAGTAGTTGTTTTTTTTTTTTATAAACCACGGATTATTGCTACTTAACGTAGGAAGGAACTTCTGTTTATCTGTTTAGCATTTATGAAGACTTGTGGTTAAGGTAAGTTGAGTTTATTTTTAAGCCGATCCGCCATAAAAAGTATACACCCACATACCTAAGAACTTTTGATAAAACCAAAACGAAGATCAATTCAATCTAAACTAGTTCCAAAAGATCTTTGTTGTCAAACAGGAGGATATTTTATACCATCACTTCCGTTTAGTTTTGAAAACACTAATCGGTAAATACATCAAGTATTACAAAATAGCTGAATGAAGATGGAAAAAAACGACAATAGAAATATGAACGTTATAACGATTTCTTTTGAAATTTAACAAAAATCGAACATTCCTTTCTCATGACCTCATTGAAGCTAATGTAAAACAGAAATAATAATTCACCAATCTGCCGATAGATAGTTGTTCAGTATAAACTAACATTGAACTTTACATAATATCAAGAGAATAAACCATAAATATTAAATTTCCTGATAAAAAAGATATGTTAGCGATGTTTCTTAATAAAATTAAAGAGAGATGCCATGAAATTTAATTACAGAAAAAGAAAGTGAAGTGGAAATAAATTCAACATCGGCTTCTTCTATGAGTTATGAATAACAAGAATAACTAAAAGTTCTGAGGTAAATATGGGCTCCCAACTCTTCAATGTTATCAGCAACGCAACCATAAAGACAGAAAATGCTAAATTGAGAATAATTTCAAAATATAATGACAGGGTCTAAATAAGGCAATATTTCGAATACAATAGCTTGCAAACCTCTTCATAAACATATTTAAAGGGGTTTTCAACAAAAGTTCACACAAATATATTCATGCTTTTTAATACTAATGCCAGAGTTGCATTAGCTGTCAAAGTTAAACAGCTGTTACTATGCAAAAATTGTATTTGCCACATATTAAAGTAAAAGTATGATTTCATAGAAATGCTTGCGGAAATACCCAAAATTATTACAAGTGCACAAATAAACACTTCACATAGGTACATACATACAAACAAACATTTTGTCGCTTGAATTGTAACTCGCTACGACTTCATTGGTTGCCCTCCACCAACTACCTGCTTGCCAAAATGCTGTTTTATGAAATATGATCCTTTCCGCAATGCGGACATGACAAATTTGCGCAACTAAAAGGCATTTATAAATTTAAATAAATTCGTATAAATACACAAACGTACATATTGAAGTGTTTATTATTTACTATTGTGCGTGGGAAGTGTTGCAAGCGACAGCAAAATATCATGTTGCGAGGCATACATGTTATGTACACAAGTAAATACAAAACAGTTTCCCTAGCTTCGGATAAAAATTTAATTCATAATTCACTTAATACGTTTGTATGTACAAATATTTCAGTTATATAAAAATAGTTTAGATTGTTTCAGACAGAAGACAAGAAAAGTAAGCAATGTTATAGAACAGTTAAAAAATTTGTTGAGTTAATTATTTGCAATGTTCTAAAAAGATCTCAAAAAAACCTTTGATACATACATTTAAGGTAGTAGTCTGCCTATTTTCATGATTTCTTTGGAGGGTGTTTTTTTATAGGAAAATAAAAATAAATTATCTTGAATATTTAGAGTGTTTTTATTTACATATTGAAAATATAAAAACAAATGTATTTGAAAAAATTTAATACTTTGTTACTATTATTATTGTCACTCGAAGTTGGAACCTCAAAAAAAATACACGTGGGAGGCCCGGGTGATTTTGGCTCTTGATGTTATCTGAAATCAAATATTCTTGTTTATTCTTAATCCATAGACATGTCATTCTGTTCGGAACTACTGAAGTTAAATTTCACGGGTAAATAACAAAATGGCGGACTTTGAAAAAAAGTCCTTTTATATTAGCAAATAAAATAAAATAAATAAAATAAAATAAAAAGTTAGGGGTGAGAAAATTTCTCGATAGTTCTGACGAGACCTATAAGGTGTACTGTTAAAATTTGAAAGCAATCGGTTCAGTATAAAAAAGTTAGGATCCGGGCCGACCAGAAAAACAATGTTTTCAGAAAAACGCGTTTAAAGTTCAACAACTCCGAGAGAGCGGACTCCGAGGCACTCTAGGGAACTCGTTATAACTCCCGAAATATTTCGAATTTCTGTCTGTGAAATTTTCACAGTATATTCTCAAGACATTGTACTTTCAAATTAAGCAAGAAACAATTTTTCGATTTTTTGAACCCAAGTTACCAGACTATACGTACTACCTTAATAAGAAAATGTTATATGTTAAATCGTTCCATAGGATTTTGATCTTCTTTGCCATGCTACTGTCTATATCACTGTATAGACAATGCATGAATTAATCCAATGTCTGTCACTTTTTCAGGTGACAGTCGAACACCACTCTTGGCAATCTCGTCCACTAACTAATGACCATCGATGGCTTTGTAACCCGACACTCAGTAAAAGTGGAGTCGCTTGTTCAATCTCACTGCTGCCCTTCTTCCCAACACACTTCTGAGCGATATGTAAAACTGGGTTATTGTCTTGATCGCTGTTTGGTGCTGATGGCTTTCTCAATGACAAAAACCTCTGCTTAAAAATATGCCTTTTATCTAACTCTAGATAGCATTACAGAAGTCCACTAACGTGTAGTAAGTGGCAAAAAATCCCAAAGTTCAGTGTTAGGCACTCTTTTATGGAATCTTGTGTATGACGGGGTGCTAAAAATTCGACAAACAAAAATCGTTAAGCTAATCGCAAACGCGGACGACCTTATAGTGGTAACAGCAGCTCAACAACTTGATGACCTCCATAATAAATGCAACGATTGCATAAATGATCTGCGCCTATGATTTTCTTCCATGAGTTTGGAACTGGCGGAGCAGAGAAGGATTGCTGATAAGTACCAAGAAAATTGAAGAAAAAATAACTTTCACTACAGGAAAGTGTGCGATTACTTCACAACCACAGTTCAAGTATTTAGGCGTAACATAGGACTCCAAACTTAAACTCAAAGAGCACTTGGCATACACAGCAAATAAGATTTACATTGTTTTATCAAGAATGATGGCAAATAGAGGCTCTGTAAGCTCCAACAGTCGACTTCAAATCGCAAAAGCGATGAGCTCAGTAATACCACATAGTACATACATATATGTTGCTCCAGTATGGATACAGGCATTAGACAAAAAAACCTATGTATGTCAGACCAATAAAAGCCGTGCATAGACTATAAGAGTAACAAGTGCTTTCCGAACTATATCAAGCGAAGCTGCATGAAATACTAGCTAGTATGCCGCCCATAGACATCCAGGGAGACGAATTCACGAGATTATATAAACTATTAGCGTCAATTACAGATATAAAAAAGAGACCGGAACGATGGCAAACCTCAATTAAAGGACGGTGGACTCAAATACTAAGTGGGCATGGGTGCTTCAGAAGCTATCTACACAAATTTCAAAATGACGTCAGTCCGTAATGTTCGATGTGCACTGAGTCCATAGAAGACTCTAGTGTTTTTCCAAAAAGTTAGAAACTGCACTAGGCGGAAGTTTAACGGAAGCAAATTTGACTGCACTTATGTGTTAGTCCTCTGACAAGTGGAAAGCTGTTCGTGAAGCGGGAACAGTTACAACAAATTAGGCGGTTCGGAAAGTCTTAAGTTGGGAGTAGGCTACTATAAAAAAAAGGAGAGCATATCTTCACACCAACTCCTCATTTTGTAGCTATGACCTAAATATTAAATGTACCATATATATAAATAATAATCAGGGGACGACCTGAGTCGATTTATCCATGTCCGTATGTCTGTGTCTACGCGTACCAGTATCACATTTTTTGAGATATCGCTCAGAAACTTTCCAGATATATTTTCCTCCCATAAGATCTCTTCATTTGACCGAACCTATGACATCTGACCGCTTTAGGATATAGCTACCATAAAAATTGATAGATCAAACGCAAGTTTGGTTATTTATACCAAGGTTCGTAAGTGCCGATTCGAATGAACAACTGGTATAGATCAATAGACTGCCATAATTCAAAACGCATAGAATGGTAATGGTCATGCTACTTTAATGAAGGATCGATACGCGTTATCACTGAATTCAATTGAATGAATCTGGTTTTACTTCCACATATCCATTTTTTGAAAAGTGTGAGGAGCTCAAGCACATAACGAGCATAGAAGTAGCGATTCGAAGAAGGTTGGAAGGTATGGTAGTTTTAAGAATTTAAACTGAATTTTCAAACTGTGTTTCTCTGCCGAAAATCAGAACTTCTACAAAACTGGAAAGGAAATATACCCTAGAGACATTCATAACTCATCAAACGGCAACATATTATGACAAAAACAAGATGCGCTAAAATTACAAAAGGCATGCCGCTTACGACCAACATATGTACATATGTATATACTCGTATATTGTTTTAAATAGTTTAATTTGTTGCAAGCATTCGGCGAACTGAGTGCCTCAGCGTCGCAAGTGAAAACCTCCAAGGCGGACAACAATGTAATGAGTCCAAATTGAATTCTCATGCACACATTCACACAATACATAGTATGTATGTATATATGTAAAAAGCATATGTGTTGTATTTAAATTTTCCAATTACTATGCACTTTATGTGGCACAACAACAATTGCATGCAACTGACCGACCATATGTTAGTCATTTCATGCCTTTTGTTTCAATCACTGCCATAAAAGTACAAAACGATGTCAAATTACATATGGTCTGTATATACATATAGTATGTGAGTGTATGTATGTATGTCGCTTCACTTGCGCAGTGATTTTTATGCAAGCACGACTTGGTGTGGTATGTGTGTGGTACGTGGCGCAAATGCAAATGCGTTAATCTTGTCATTTGCTGCAACGCATGTGTTCTTCATGAGCCCAAATGGTGTTTTTAGCGTTTTGCATGCTTACATACATACATATGTATATGTGTGTGTATGCATGAGCGAGTATAGATATCTATATAGCTATGCATCATGCAGGCGCCACTCTGCCGCTTTGTGTGTGTCACGGCTCTTGTTGCATGCACAGCCTACATTTGCGGTTTTTATGCACTAACACATGCGCGGATATATACCGTTGATTAATTTTTTGACATTTTGGTGTTTTTCGTTTTTTTGATAATTCAATTCTTATTGTCATTTTAGCGATTTTAGCAAAGTATGATTGTATGAAATGTGTATGTGTGGCAGTGTCAGTTTGAGTTCAATGACGATAACATCGAAAAAGTTAAAAAAAAACAGTGCCTTAAGATCGGAGTCTTAGCTTCAGAGAGATAGCAGAGAATCTCAGCATCATTTTTGTATCGACTCAAAACATTTTGGTTAATGTTTTGGCTATGCACTGCTAAACTCATACTAAAATATTAGAATTTTTTGCAAGAACGACGTCATGTAGAGGTTGCAAAAGTGTTGCTTGACCCGTGGCTGCGTCGTGCAAGGTACAGGTACATGCGTCGGACTTATCATTACTGCTGACGAGACGTGTGCTTACGAACATGATGTAGAAAAAGAACAATAATTTAGCGAATGGGGTTCCAAAAATAAGTCGAAACTAAAAAAACAAAATTTACTCAAGGCATTGAAGCTCATGCCAGTCGAGGCTAAAAATTTAGTTACACGTTAGCATACTCGTATTGTCTCAGGAGCCTATTTTGAGAATGATAACAAAGATTTGTAATAAAATACCAGAACAAAGTGGATTTTTATCAGTCCAGGTCATTTTTGACAAGATGGCACAAGAGTAAAAAAGTTAATGAAAAAAAATTAAAATTAAATCTTTTGCAATCATACTCCTTGCTGAGCTATTTCATGCCCTTACACATCTGAGATGAAATTACTTAGTTATATGAAAGAATAGCTTAAGGTGAGTTAAGCTAAAACATTTATTTCAAGCCCATGTCAGATAGGCTGAAAATTTATTTGCAGGTTAGCACACTCGTATTGACTCAGGAGCCTATTTTGAAAATGAGAATAAAGATTTGTATTAAAATTCGTGAAAATGGTGAATTTTTGTCAGTTCGGGTCAATTTTGATCACATGAAATAAGAGCAAAAAAGTTAATAAAAGTAAATTTTAACATTAAATTCTTCCGAAATTATACTCTTACTGAGTTATTCCATTTTCTTATCCATTTGAGTTTAAATTGCACAGTTATAAGAAAGAATAGCTTAAATTGAATTAAGCTAAAATATTTACATATTTTGGTTTTTAGTAAACATCTTTTAAGCATATTTTATTTCTATATAATAATATTGCAATGTTGTTGATTTACGGTTATTGTTGGTGTTGAGAACTAACGTCGATTTGCTGCTAACTTAGTCAGTGTGGCATAAAGTATGCTCATTAGCTTAAATCGACTTAAGCTATTTTACATTTTGTTAGCAAATTAATAAATTACCTTCAGTTTAATGTTTCTAAAATAAAATTTTTTCTTTTCCCTTTATAAAAAAGCCCAACATACCTGCAAGTAGAAGAAAAAAAGAAATTATTAGTCAAAAAAATATGTTTGTTTTTATTTTTACGCTTAAAAAAATTAAAAAATTTGGTAAATTCACATAATCATAACATATAAAAAACAAATACGAAATTAAATTTAATTATTTTGTAATTTTAATTAATTTTAGATTAATTTAAATTTAAATTTAATTTTGTTAATTAAATTTTAATTATTTTTATTTGACTTTGTTTTCTTTTTATTTTATTTTAATTAATTAATTAAATTTAATTTAATTTAATTATCAATTGAATTTTATTATTAAATTAAATTACAATTAATTAAAATTAAAAATTATTATGTAATTTAAATTAATGTAATTTAATTTAATTTAATTTTTTAATGTTTTTTACTAAAATTAAAGAAAAATTAAGAGCTACAAAATATTTACATGAATCCCGTTAATTCGCATACTTCCAGTTTCTGCCATCTCACCTACATTCCACTTAATACCGTCATAAAATATCGCCCACCAATTAAAACAGCAGAGCCTAATATCATTAGCTTCTTTATTAACACCACTTATTGACATATCTGCTACAACAACAACATGCCACAAAAGTATATTGCCACTCAACACAATCGCAGCATATTCGAATCGAGCAATAAAAAGTTCAAATATTAAAGCACTTAAGCTCGTCAATTGGCTGCATTCGCTTCCCAGTGCGCCATTGACCCGAAACCAATGAACTTTTTATGCCAGCACAAAATTACAGTTAACACATAAATCCATCAAATTCAATTTATACATAAGCATGCCACAGCGCACGCACACACATATGTTTGTATGTATGTGTGTATTTATATGCTGCATTCTCCCGTTTTATGCCCAGAATATTTCGCTGCTGCTCTTCCGCCTTGCACGTTCTGTCGGTTGCTCCCCAAATCCAAGCTATAAAAGCAGCCCTCTTAAAAATTTTAATAGCCATTGTGAGGCACAACAATTAAGCCATTCATTCGGCTAGCTTTCGTGCGCATTCTTGCCTGCTGCCGCTGCAGCTGCACAATCAATGATTAACACATAAAGCCTTTATTGTTCACATGGTGGAACTTAAGCAGTCAAAGGAAGGAGCTGCACTAAATGGCGTAGGGAAGACGCCAAACGCTTATGGTGTGTGCATATCATAATAACGAAAAATCCCTCTTCAAATGCGTTGAAGACTCTTTAGCTATTGGCATTAAGTCCATGAACACAAAATTCATTAGAATGGAAATCACTAAAGAGCGACTAACAATTTGCTTGCCTTTTTGTGACACTGCAGAGTTAAATTGCTGCAAATAGTAGAAAAATATATATTACATATATATATATATATATATATTTAGTTATGTATATATATATATGTATATATATTTAAGCATTAGCTAATTGTAGAAATCGTTTCATTTTATTACATCAAACTTGGCACATAAAACTATATTCGTTGCAGGAGCCAGCCATTTACTAAAACTTTTTATGATCTTCTGTGAGAATTAGAGTTTAGAATATTAGACGTGTTCGATTCGCCATGTCTCTGCTCGCTATCTTTGAGCGCTATTCCCTTGCCGAATGAGCGAGTTGAGCTCAATACAGCTGGGAATCTAGGAATCTGGGAATATATGCAATAAAATTGACGAAAATATATGAGGTGACGTTTACAGTACAGTGATGACAAAAGTTCGAGGACACAAAGAACAAGAATTATTCATTCCTAAGAAGACCCTAAATATCACGATTAAACACAACACTGACATGTTCACAAAATTGTTCGCAAAGTGCCTACGACAGAGCATATTTAAAAAAATTTAGAAGACGCAACGTTTAGTTCTAATACAAAAACCAAACAAACTGCCACCAACCAAACATACTGAAGACCTTCACCTAAAAAATCAAAGAATAGCTTATGGCGACAAAGTTTCAGCTAGCTGGCCAAAAGGCGGAAACAGTATTAATTACAAACCGGAAGAAACTAAAAGTCGCCACACTCAATATTGCATGATATACCATTACGACATAGCAATCATTAAGATACCTAGGAGTAGTGATAGACTCAAGGTTAAGTTATAAGACGCATCTAGACAAAACCTGCGGAAAAGCGTCAAGAGGGCCGCCGCTTGTGAGAATAATGGCTAACTAGTGACGCCGGAGACTATTGTGCCTTACATGATCCAATCGAGAGTGATCTGGGACTGAGTGAGCGCGTGAGAAGCTATAGCTATGCGAGAGTTAAGAAGGAAAGAGTGGCAACGCAGCGAAAACAGGAGAATTAACCGGAATTAGGGCGAAATGCTTGGGCCTGGTCCCAAAAGAGGGGTACCATTAATTGCAAACACGAATCGTGCATATCGTCCGGAAAAATGACGACATCTTTGAAAATTCCCCTCCGAGAATAAATCAAAAAAAAAAAAAAAAACAGGTGAGAATCTCATTACAGTTACATAACCCATTTCTGTTAGATTGAGGAAACTAGCTGCTTCGACGGGCTCGAACCATAGGGGGAGTGGTGTTCTGTAAGCTTGTTTCATTGAGTATGCACAGAGGTGATTATTGTCATGGTGAGACTTCTTGCATGCAGGCCATAGATTTGGTATGTCAAGGTCTATTCAGGATAAGTACGTATTTAGCCTACTATAATACCCAGAACGAAGTTCCGCTGGGCCATTTACTGGGAGGGTGAAGGTGTTAATAACTCTCCTGTAAATGGCGTTCAGTGTGTGCCGGAAAATGGTCGCATCCGACATGCGGTCGATATATTGTTCAAGTTCCTCGAAATGTTGGATAGGTTAAACAGTTTCTTCGATTCGCTACTCTCTAATGCTTGGCCAAAAGGCAAACGTATGAGCTTGAAGTTAGTTACTTTGGCTTTCGACACATTGGAGATTTAAATCACAGTAACTGGAAATACGCAATATCGAGTTTGTTTAGTTAGATTTCGAAGTTTGCCATGAACTTTTTAACACCTAGAAGCAAACGTCTACGACTCTATATAGTGGATTCATATATATATATATAAACAGCAAGACGAGTTGAGTCGATTCAGCCACGTTCATCGGTTTGCATTTACATGAAATAGTCTCTCAGTTTTTGAGATATCGAACTGAAAGCTTTCACATCCTTTCCAAGAAAACTGCTCACTTGTTGGAACTCTCTATATCGAAGAACTGATCTATAGCTGATATATGTACAAACGGATAGATCAAATTCAAGTCTTGGTATAGATTTTTTTTTTAATTTGAAGACGTGAAGATCACGAAATTTGGCAAAGAATATTATTGAAGGCTTCACTACAACCACCAAACAAATTTTTAAGATCGGAAAACTATAGCATATAGCTGCCTTACAAACTGACTAATCAACATTAGGATAAAACTCTCTTTATACTCTTTTATGTCACAGAAAATACGTCTGTGAAGAGTTTTATGGCTTCGGTGCACCAGGAACGTCTTGGTCTAAGAATGAATAATTACATTGAACTTCACTTGTATATAATTCGCACTCGCTTTGTATAGTATTTTCCTCTTATTGAAAGCATTTTTATTAAATGCGGAAACTACTCGGGAGTTAAACGGTCGCTCACAGCAAAGAGACACAGATCACCCCGAATCAAATGGAGAGGGAAATGTTGGTGGGTTAAACCAAATGCTAATAGTGCCGCCACAGGCGCGAAAATCGATGCTGAGTGAAGGCCAAGAATCGGAAAACTGAAAGCAGTCTACGCGTCCGCGGAAAAAAGGAATTTATGGAGCCATTTAGACATGGACACCAACAATTTTACTCACACATATGTATGTGCCTA
The DNA here is from genome assembly GCF_016617805.1 of Bactrocera tryoni. Lineage (NCBI taxonomy): Eukaryota > Metazoa > Arthropoda > Insecta > Diptera > Tephritidae > Bactrocera > Bactrocera tryoni. The sequence continues at coordinate 19,480,614 of NC_052501.1, read as the reverse complement.
TAAATTTATATAAGTATTTATGTACGTATATGTACATATGTCCTGTGTCCCCCCATTGTCAGAGTAACGAGCGCGCGCACGCGTCTTGTCCGTACCGTGATTTACGATGTGTGCGCCTGTCGCGCCGCGAACCCCACGAGCGAACGCGCTGTTGTTGGCCATTAATGATGACCGTTTTTGTTGCCACAGCGAAATGTGCTAACGACAGCGCAAAGTGTGATTGCAAGCGCTTGGCATATTCACATGTATATATGAATATAAGTAAGTATGTATGTAGGTATAAATACACCTAATGGCCCGCTAACCACATCTGTTTTTGCATTTTTTTTTTAACTTTTAGTTTCCCCTTTCACTGCAACTCCAGTCAATTTTCGGTCTGCGCCGACTTGCCGACAAACCTATTGAACTTTTCCGCGCCACAATTTTCATACACACACATATCCATCCACACACAGAACCATATTTAGCCGCGTCGTTGCGACCGGCGAATTTGTTGTGACATCTGTGACCGACATTCATCGCGGCGGCACATTCACTGCGCACGTACTTGCCACATAAATGAAAGATGCCTGCTTGTGGCAACATTACAATTTTTTTCCTTGAAAGTTTTTGTGCGTTTGTGCGCATGTGTGGCATGCAGATGCGTTTCGCTTTCGTTTATTACCTTCCATACTGTTACTTTTATTTCATAAATTTTCAATTGAATTTCGCTTGCAGCCAAAGTAGCGGCATTTAGAGTGGAGATCGACAGCCTTCGACCGTCAACATACATATGTATGTATGTGTGTATATACATACATAACAGTACATTTGTCGATTCAAAGCGCGCTGATTTGAATTGAAGTTTGGTTGCTTTGCATTGATTTGTGCTGGATGCTGCTCGAACTGCTCGAATGTGGGTCAGCAGCGCCCACCGAAGTGAGTTGGTTTTTCCTTTAGCTGCATATATGTACATATGTATGCATGTGGTGGCTTCTTGATTCTTTGGTTCGTTTGCATTCTACTTTTTTGTTGCACTTCAAAATGCTTTTCCCCAAGTCAGCAAACAAACCGAAAAATTCACAGAAAAGTGAAAACCATCAGCCAAACTAAATAGGAAAAAAAAATTTAAATAAAAGCAGAAAGTCATGCACATCACGTTTGCCTTGGTTGTGGCATGTGGCAGCGTACATGAAAGTAAAATTAGTTTTGATTGCTACCAGTTTTGAATTGCATTTGTTACACTTGCAAGAACATCATCACACATATATGTATGCCAGCCACATACATGGAGTTTGGAGGAGTTGCTGTGTACATGAATTTAATTGACCTCACTAATTAAGCGCACTTGCTTTGGTATACCGTAAATGAGGACTGATATGGTTAGTATCCAGCATTTTAAAGTCATATAGTATATACATATGAGATTCTTCTTCTTCTCTGTTGGCGTAGCCGACAATCTATCGGCCCCTGCCGTTTTATTTTTCTTCAGATGGGCAATTGCTATTCGAACTTCTTCATGGTCGGGCAACGGAACGTCTGCTCCATCGTCAACGATTGGGGAATCGGGTTCGCCTTCTCCTGGCGTTATGCGTTCACTGCCATTCTGCAGGCTGGATAAGTGTTTCCTTCACAATTTAAGTATGCTCTAGGCATTGGTTACTAGGTCATCGCTTTGGGTTCTACAAGAGTATGCTCCGGTCTTGAAACTTTCTATTAGTCGTCGCATTTATTCGTAGAATTTTCGAACATTACCCCTGTCGGCCAGCTTATCAAGCTCTTCATACTCACGCATTACGATCTCTCTCTTTTTCTGTCTGCAAATGCGCCTCGCTTCCCTCTTCAATTCTCGGTTATGTTCGATTGTAACATTGCGAGGTAGGCAGTCTGTTTTCTCTCCGCTGCGACAGGCCACTCCTCGTCATACCAGCTGTTCTTTTGCATTTTTCGAAAACCAATGGTTTCAGTAGCAGCTGTACGTAAGGAGCTTGAAATTCCGTCCCACAGTTCCCTTATACCGAGTTGTTGACGAGTGCTCTCAGAGAGCAGGAGTGCAAGTCGAGTCGAAAATCGCTCGGCTGTCTGTTGTGATTGCAACTTCTCGACGTCGAACCTTTCTTGTGTTTGTTGACGTGCGTTTTTTGCTGCACAGAGGCGGGTGCACAGGTCTTGACTGCAACAAGATAGTGGTCTGAGTCGGTGTAGGGACCTCGGAGCGTACGCACGTCTAAAACACTGGAGACGTGTCTTCCGTCAATCACAACATGATCGATCTGTTTGGTGGGTTTTCGATTCGGAGACGGCCAGATAGCTTGATGAATTTTTCTATGCTGGAATATAGTACCAATATATCTACCCGCCGGGGGAAGCAGAGGAAGAGGAAGACCTCCACTCCGTTGGAAGGACCAAGTGGAAAAGGAACTGGCTTCGCTTGGAATATCCAATTGGCGCCACGTAGCGAAAAGAAGAAACGACTGGCGCGCTGTTGTTAACTCGGCTATAATCGCGTAAGCGGTGCCTACGCCAATTAAGAAAAAGAAGAGGAATATAGTACTACAGATAACCATATTTCGGGCCCCGGCGAAATTGATCAGCCTCAACCCATTTGGGGATGTTTCCTCGTTGAGGCTGAATTTACCAACTGTTGCGTTAGGTTTACATAGATGAACGAAATTCGGTACTAACGGTATGGAAATAACTTTACACCTTAAAACAATATAGACAATCATAGCTAACGAGTTTCAAACTCACACATTATCACGGCGACTTTTGCTGAGGCTATGAAATTTCTATCAAAAGTTAGCTAGCAGTATGAAGTCCTTAGTAAATCCTAGTATCCGTAAAAGAATTTAGTTGAAACTACTTAATTTGCTTTATATTATGGGTGAACTTATTCTGCTAGAATCAACTGTTTTCTGAAGTTCGCACAATAATCGGAGCTACCTAACCCTAACGAACCCAGAACCACATACGATGAGTGGAAGAAAAGCAAACGAATCTTAACGGGAACAGAAACGACATTATGAAGCAAGAAAAGCTAAATGATAATCAGAACCATTCAATCGTGCGTAGAGTGAAAGCATTGTGATCTCAACAAGTGCGGAACCGAGTGAGAAAATAGACGACGATGGCTCAAATAGAGCTCAAAAGAAAGAAATGGCATGGACAATGAGCGACAGGTAGTCCATTAAGCTATGGGAATCAATAAAATTGAGAATATGACGGTTTTAGGAGACTACTTTCCAAAATATAGGTTAGAAGGTCTGAGGCAAACGCAGAAAAAAAAAATGTTTTTTTTTTTTCAAAATAACAAAAAAGTAAATTTATTAATTTAATTCTTTTTTATAACCTAAAATATTTTGACTTCAACGAAAAGAGTTGACAGTTCATAAAAAAAGAAAACAACAACAAAACAACACGACATTTGGCAAAAGTGATCCATATGCAAAAGCATACAAATTAATTTGGCAAATTTCAACACATATCACATGGCTGCCAGTTGTGGCATGCGGCACGTCGGCCACCCACTTAGTGTGGGGCAAAATGCGACACAGAAAACGTGATTGCAAAGCCAATTGCCATTCAAACAACAACAGCAACAAATCTGGTCAACGACGACAGACACAAAGCACACGGCGCGCAAATGTGCAGCTAACGCGCAACGCTTTGAACTCAGCCGCCAAAGCAACAACACACTAGACAACAACAACATACTAAACAACAACAAATAAAAACAACAAGTGAAAATAAAAAGCATAAGCAAAGCTACGAATCAAAAGCGTAAAAAATGTTTAGCAAATTGTTTTGCGACTTGCAACATGTGGCAATTACGCGCACAACATGTTGGCAATGTGAAAGAGTTGCTTGTCAGTTTGCAAGTAAATAAATGTGCATGTGAATATTGAGCGTGCTGTGTCGCAAAATGGCATACTGTGCGCGCGCACTGAACAATGAATACAACAACAACATAGGTAACAACAACAACTACACATTTGCGTCACCATAATATTACACTTTAATTAAACACTGAATTGCAACACCGCATAGACGAAATTACATGTTGTGCGCTGTGCAACACCGGTAATAACATTGTTGTGGCATGCAACAAATGCACCATTTTTGATAAACAAACATGCCGTTACACCTATCGGCTGAATTGCTGGGAATGCCGTTGTGACGTGTGGCCTCTTAGATATACATATTTAAACATTATAAATGTGTGCGTGCGTGTGTGTTGCTGTTGCATGTTGTGCTCTAAACGGCTCAGTTCAATTTCCAAACCAATTATTTACATCAACATTATGTCGCTGAATGTCAGCAGCATTGTTGACGTAGCAAATACGTACATATTTCAAATGTTGCATGTACATGTGGCGCAGTGGGCATGTTGCTGTTGTTGCTTTTTTAGTTGCGTTTTTTTTTTTTTGTGTTGCAAAAAGCTTGAGTGTTATAGCAGTCCGGCAACATAGTTACACGATTGATCACAATTTGTTGCATGTGTGTGGTCAGCAAGCAGCATTGTTGTCACTCTGCGTCGCCTGTTGTGTGGCACATACACACACATATGCAATTTCGCACATTTCGCTTGACAAATGACTGCCCCCCAGTTGGGGCGGCGCGCAATTCGATTTCGGTTTCCAGGCGTGCGTCAGAGACAAATGAGCGGATATGCTTGACGTGCCACACATCAAATGCAACAACAAATAAATGCAGTTTTATTTTTATTTTTCTATTTGCAACGCTTGCGGTTATTTGAAATAGAAGAAATTATAAGTGGTGCAACAGTGCATCGTCCCAGGAGGCCTATGTCCGCCTTCATTGTTTTTCTTGTAGTTGTTTTTGTTGCCATTTCGTACGCATCCCCTGTGGCTGCTGTCCACTGCCGTGCGACTGGTCATCTTCCTGGTCGAACATGCGTCGTTGGCTGAGTGATTACTCCGATTTCACTTTCATTTGCATGTCTAGGATTGTGTCCGCTGGGCAACGTCAGTGAAATTTCAATTTTGAAGAAAATCTCATTACATTCATGTACACGCATATGGAAGTGCTCTTACATAGAAACATTAATCAACAAGTTGCAGTTATTAATGGAAAACTGTATGTACACTGACATGCTGGCAGATTGTGGAAATTTTAATTCATTCGCAATTTCCTTCTTCGATTATTGCCATTAATATGTGAGGTTATGAACAGTTAAAATGTAAATAACATTACTTTGGTGAGCAAATCTAAATTGACCACGCTTTCTGTTGCAAATGTGGTCGCTAAGCAGTGATTTATCCTTAGTAACTTAAGTAGTCTTATCAGGGATATCGTCCCTGATATTCGAAAGTCCATCAGAGAAATATGAAAAATAGATATAATCCTAGAAAGAGCATATTTTTATACCTGGTGAACCTCCGGACCCGAAGAAATGCGCGAGCAAGCCGGCAATTCACACTGCACCCCTCGGTAGACAAAGCCAAACGATGTGTTACCCGATGGCTGCGCAAAATGCCAAGATACTGCGAAATCTTCCAAAACCACTGGCGCTTATGGAATTAACATGCTGATACTAAAGCATCTAGGCTCGACGGGAGTAAGCTTCCTTACGTAGGTCCTCCAGCAGTCGCTGACCGCTCTTCAAATATCCGAAGTGTGGCAAATCGAAAGAGTGGTCCCACTACTGAAACTTGGGAAACGCGCCAACAAAGGGAAATCTCATCGTGCGATAACTCTTCTCTCCGCAGTAGTATAGACACTTGAGACCTTACTACTACCGACCTTCACGCACCACCTGAGTCTAGCAATCCACCAGCATGGATGATCATCTTTGGACTTGTTGAGTCTTTGACAAAGTCAATCACACAACGCTACTTGAGAATATCGAAAAATCTACGCTCCTCCAGGGCTGAAGAGGTGGACTATGAACTACCTGAGCGGTCGACAAGCCGTACTGAAAAATTAAACCGGGAGTTCCGCACAGTGGTGACCTCTAGCCGTTGCTGTTTAAGTTCTACATCTCGTGATAACTACACGATAATGACGTCCGGCATTAAACTTGATGGCATGTGCTTAAAGGTAAACGGCTATCTCTGATATCTTTCTCGCATCCTCGCTGCATGGAACTAAACACTCTCCCCCACTCAATTAACAGCGATCATATTCACTAACTGGACAAAGGAGTACTGAATTGACCTTAATACGGAAGTCGAATTCCAACTGTCAATAACCCTAAGATTTTAGGTGTGACAATCGACAGTCTATGCACCTTCGCTCCTCACACGACCGCAATTATTGCCAAAGTACAGAGCCGCAACAAAATCTTCATGTCGTTAGCCGGCAGCATATGGGAAAAGACAAAGAAACGTTGTTGGCAACATACAACTTCGGACTACAACGTGATGCCTCTTAATATTTTCCATCGAAGCTGTGTCTAGAGCATCCTCAAAAAGTCACTGTTTGGTATGCTCGACGTTCAGAGAGAATCACTAGTCTTCAACAATGAAGCCGTCCACAATGTTACTATCAATGAGGAACCCTATCAAGTCATGAATAATAGCTTTTTCGTGACTGAATTGGAAGACATTGATGAGGATGACCTTTGATTCTAACAAATCAGCGCTACATGCCATTCATTCATCGATTTAATCAATTTATTAAAGGAACTTTTGCTGAACACATTATCTCGCGTCGTATGGCTGTAGTGTGGCCTCCAAGATTTAACCTCATCGAACTATTTTTTGTGGTGTTAAGCCACTTTCTACGCAGATATACTCGAGATGATTGATGATACTTGGAAAAGAGTTTTCAACGCGTTTTTGCTGTTATATGGTCCCAATTGCTATAGAAAATGGCACTGAAAGCAGTATCCAGTCAAAATATGATTTTTTTGTTCAATATTTCCATATGCTAAAGAGAAATAAACACACCTACTACTACTTTTTCCGTAGAGATTGTCATTTTGAAAAGTATTTTTTATTGTAAGTGACCGTAAGGTCTGTATAAAGTATCAACAGAAAAACCAATGACTGTAAATGAGACACTCATACACTTAAGCGGAGAAGTACTTATATATTTTTTTCTTACATCAATATCATACAAATAAGTCATATAACTTTAAGTTTAAGTGACAAATAATCGAATGATGCACATTCATACATGTTATTGCATTAGTCATAAAAAACAGCGTCGCATAAACGTCTGTGTAACAATGCTTTCCGACTCCCAGAATGTCATGAAATGTTTTATTATAAGCGATGAGTCTTGGATCTAAGCTTACGACCCGGAAACAGACGATCAACGTGTCAAAGATGAACTGAAAACGAAAAACCCACGTTAGAGCAGGACAAATATCAAGGTTATGTTGACTGTTTTCGATTAGCGATGTGTGGTGCAGTTCGAATTCTTTCCGACCGGCCGAATTGTCAACAAGGAATACGATTTGACTCTTATGCGTCATTTCTGTGAAACTATTCGTAACAAGAGGCCCGAATTATGGGACAACAACTTTTGATTTTTGCACTACAATAATGCAGCGTCGCGTACTGCATTGATTCTTAATTTCGTGTGACTTCTGGCTGTTCGGCAAAGTCAAACGACCGCTCCAAGGAAAACGTTTTAATTCAATTGCGGATATTAAAAGTGAAGAGTATTGAAGGCTATTCGGGAAATTGACTTTAACAACTGTTTCGAGGATGGAAAAACACGTTGCCACAAGTGTGTTAGAGCCAAGAGGGAATACTTTGAGAAGGACGACATAGATTTTGAAGAATTAATTAAGAATTTTAAAATCATGAGCAAAGTATATCTAAATTTAATCTTTTCATTTAAGTAAAGCAGCAACAAATACGTAAATTATCTATTTGAAGTAGAAGACATAAAATATCTAAAAATTCAATTTTTTTTTCATTGTAAGACCACATGGGTGGCCGACCGAATATGCAACGTCCGCCCGGACGGAAACATTGAAACGCTATAATTTCTTAGTTTATGAAAAAACTCAGACATTTATGTATAATAATTTTTACTTTTGATACGCGGCGCTGCCAAAGGCGCCACAGGGTGCCACTGAAACTGAAAGCAAGACAAGTTTGTTATGCACAAACATATCAAATGTCCCGTCAAAACGATGACAATATTGTGTGCAATGCGGTGCAGCGCGCGCAAGTGGGTGGCGCGGCGAGGCGAGTCGTTGTTGGGCCGTCAAAAAGCTGGAAATATGAAACGTTGGGAGGTCCCGCAAGCGGAAAGAGTGCCAGATAAAATACAATGAATATTAACAATGTTATGCTTTGTATGAAAAAATAATAACAGTACATAACAAAAACAAAAAAAAAAAAAAATTTAAATTAAAAAAAAAAAATATTAAAAAAAATATATAAAGAAATTTAAATAAAAAAATATAAATAAAAACTGAATAAACAAATAATATTATAAATGCAAAAGCGCCTTAAGCAGAAGACTCTTGCCACAAGCGCTGGCGGCAGAAACAATAAGGACGCTAGCATGCTTTCGCTGCAGCCCGCAACACATGGTTTACTTAGCGCGCTTACAACAACATACATAAGCGCTTCCGCTACGCTCACCCATATACATACACGCACACACATATGTAGTCATCGTTGGCGGTTAACGAAAGCGAAAGCTCACATCCGCGCGATGCATGCAACGCGGTGGCCGACGGCATGTCCGCTTGACTCCCGCAATTAACCTAACATTAGTTTAACTTAAAGCCAACAGCCGCTTGAGATTTGTAAAGCAAATATGCAACATGCCACCGGCCACCGGTGTCTACTACACCAACAAACAAACACCGTACGAATGTGTACCTACAACAAAGATATGTCAGCGAGTCCCACTGCGCCGATAACTGCGAAATCACGCAAATCAGCTGCGCGTTGGCTGGCATATCTGATGACGATGTGGACAAAAACAACAACATCAATTCAGCGTATCTTACTGTACACATGTAAATAGCTACATATGTAGGTATGTTAGGAGTAGAAGGCGGCGGCGCGGCACAGCTGGAGTGAAGCCAAAGTTCAGCAGCTGCTGCCGCGCCGCTTAGTAGCGGTTGCAGCGTAGCGACATGAGTAGCCGCGCGATCAATCAATGCAGCGCAGGCGCACGCAGAAAGCCCGCTTGGACTCAACACGCCGCTCGCTATATATGTTGCAAGGCTGCAGCGCGCCGCGCCATGCTCTTGACACTTTTTCCTACCGCCACAGCGCGCCGAATGTGAAAAATTATACACGAAGAAGCGGCAGAACCTGGTGTGCGCCGACTCGTATTTCATGTGGTTGTTGTTTTTTGACAAATTAACAAGTGACCCAATTGGCATCCACTGGCGCGCGGTTGACAGCTGCGACATGCTAACGGCGTTTGTTGGACCGTTATGAAACGGGCTGGCTGCGCAATTTATGCAAAAATACACGGAAAATCAATCAAGTTAACGGGTCACAAGATACGAAGATGCTCAGCGAGATGCAGGCAGCCGCGTGGGCAACGTTTGAACAACACAAGTGTGCATAATAAATTCATTTTTGCATGCAAATAACGTTGTGATGCAATTTGATGATGCTGTGAGGACGCTTGGTGTGGGCACTAAGGAAATCTTGTCCATATTTTTACAAATTACACATTCACATATGTACATATTTTTTTATTTATGTTGTTGCTTTTGAAGGAAAAGTCATTTGCGAGGTCACTAACATATCTCCTGATATCGACTTTCTCATATCCATCAATATTCTGCGATCCAAAGACAGTCGCGTCGATATTTCCATCCAAAATTTGTTACTAAGTTCAACTTCTCTTACTGAGAACTCGCTTATATGATAGAAGGTTTTCTCCCATTTTTATTGAAAAAGGTAACTTGGTTCTAACGCGAACGTTCGGCTTCCCCCAAAGATGAGTTTTAAGCAAACTGGTCACAGATTGGTGACGATACACGCCCGCAAACTGGGACTGGCAGATCAAGAAAACTGCAGAAAATGTCTAGAGCAAGGCACCAGTGAAACAAAGGAGCACTTCTTGTGCATTTGTCCCTCTTGGCAAGACCACGCTATAAGCATCTAAGCATTTGGGCTCCCCACGGTATGATACACTGGAAGTGGTATCGATAGTAAGGCCACAGACTCTGTTGAAATTCTCATCAAGTGAAGGCAATCTAAGGATAACTACTCCTCATGGATCTCGTAAATGAACTCCATCTTGTATCACAAAGGACCAGTGTTGAAGGAGGAAAAGTTTTGCTTAGTGTTTGGTGAGATTGGCAAGAAATAAATTACTATGAGCTGATTCTCTAAGAAGAAACTCTTAATCTTATTCTGCAGTGTCAGCAATTCGACCGTCCAAAGTAAGAAATCTCGCTCGCAACCGTCACAAACAAAGCTGTGTTTGATAGGAGAGGAATTATGTTCTTTCGATACAACGTCAACGCACACAAGTTGACAGTGAGTCGCCAGAAGCTCTGGGAGTTTGGTTGCGGGCCTCTTGGGTATCCACCTTGTAGTTCCTATCTATAGCGAATAATTTTCCCAGTGAAATCTTCGCACCAAAATAAGCTTACGTAAATCGACTGTCAACAAGTGTATTGACCTCCCAAACGCGAGACAGTCAAGAAGGAAGTGTTGAGTTGTTTCCACCTCATCTTCATCCATGCAGCTCTTGTATATGGCGTCTGGTAAGATTCCCAACCTTACAGCAAGGCCTCCAATAGGGCAGTGGCCTGTTAAAAACCCCACAACTAGAGAAATGCTAGTCAAAAAGATCACTAGATCTCTTGCGGTCGATCTTTGGCCAAAAGGCTTTTACGATAGAGCATGTACCAATGGTGGCCCAGCGCTGGCCAAGCTTCTGCGAAGCCCAGCTATCAAGTAGTAGAACACAATAGGATAGGGGAGCACGGACCCGCTCCCATTCTACCGATATATGGGCACAGAAGGAGCCGCCAGAGTTTCGTGACTCTAGGTCTATCCAAGTTATCTGGTATGAGGTCAAAGCGTATGAGGACATTTAAGTGTTCAGACACGCGTACTTTTAAGAACCCGGATTTTTTGAGTCTGATAGCAACTCTCTGACTACTGGCCTCTAAAAAAAAATTATTAAAAATTTACAAGGAAATTGCATAAATATTTGTAGATATGTATGAGCCGCTACGTTGATCTATAATCGTAAATTATCCACGTCTCAACTTGCAACCTGATATTTAATTACATTTTCATTAGCGACCTGTAGCGTTGTCAATGTAAAACACAATTTTCGCCTTCCCTCTTTTCCCACAAACTGCGCCAGTGGGTATTAATTTCCAGGTAGTCGTTAAACAGCGGCAATTGCTTGCCACCAAAAAATTACTAAATGATACCCAACCGAAAAGGAGTCAAAGTAATCACGCCAATGGTGAAATTGAAAATAAAGTACCGCAATGTCGCGCTGCATTCCACGCGCAAAATACCGTAATTGATGCCTTTTTATGGACGCGTTCGGCCAACCCTAACACATTTTTCACGAAATGGTTCCGATGCTCCTTTTGTGAAGCGAACCGCGCGCGTACTTAATGGATTGTGTAAATTTGTTTGATATTCGCCAGTTTGCATTTTTTAGTAATTTATTATTATTTTTTTCCTTTTGCTTTTCATTTTTCGCTCTTGCTCCACTAAAATGTTGCACATGCGCTGCAAGTCAACGCTCCACAACATACTTTGCCCATTTTTAGTCACATCGGCATAATGCCGCTTCATCAAAGTGCAAACGGTGTTGGCGGTGAAGGTGGTTCGTCGCTTGATCTGACGGTCTGATTGGTCGGTCACCCACTGCAGCCCAACGTGTGCAGCAAGTAACGGTGACAGAATCACTGTCGCGGCGGTGGTGGGTAGGTGTTGTGGCAAATGGCAAACATTTGTCACTTTGTCAGTTCGTGCAACAAGTAAATGGCAAATGGTGGGCAAACACTAAAACACGCTGCACTGGCGGACATTACCTTTCGTAGCAAGTTCGTTGCTTAAATTTGGTTGTTAGCGTGGAGTAGTGGCCTGCCAAGATGGTCACGAGACGTGCGAAAAGTTCGTGAGTTAAGCAGCGCGCTCGGCACTAACTTCAGCGAAATTCCAGCTGAGTTTAGGCGAGTATGTGCGCACGCGCTCAAAATTTTACGGTAAATTTATTTTCGTAAATTAATTGAATTGCACTTGAATATTGAAATGTAGCGGTCGTCAGCTCCTTTTATGGTGACAACAATCACGCCAACACTCTGCTTTCGGGCAGCTGCGCCGATTGAGTTGTTATTGTGGTGGGGGAGGCGGTCATGAGTGCTGCTATGTGAGCTATAGAAAGTCAAATGCATGGCTAGATAATGGTTGAGAAATAAGTGGGACTTTACAGATGCATTATTTAATTTAAAAGCTTGAAACCAAAAAACAAAAACAAAAAAATTCATTAAAATATATGTGAATTTTCCAGGAAGAAAGTGGTGAATTTATATCACTCAGACCGTGCCAAGAGTGAGACACTCTCGTCAAAATGCCATTATCTTTGTTATCAGAGGACTATTGCAAATTGTGACCCGATTTCATCTATTTTAGACCACAACAATACTATGAACATTAAATTCTATGAATACATCGAAAGCACCAAAGCCCTGGTTTCCTTCACAAATACGAGCGATTTCTTACAAGAATTTGATTTTGATCTGTCAGTTTGTAAGGCGGCTATAGGGGTACGGTCTGAATGGTTTCTTCGAAGGTTGCACTATTGCCTTGGTTAATCATTCATGCCAAAATTATGGAAGATATCTGCCGTTATAAGAGGTTTCGACAAATAAGCAGCTACTTGGAGGAAAATATAACTTTTCCCGTGTATTAGAATATCTCAGATTAAATTCACTGTGGAGGCCAAAATTCGGGTTTACGGAGACTAGAGCACGGTTTGGTCCTTTGTCGTCTATTTTTTGCATAAAATTATAGAATAGGTCCAACTCGGTTTCATTCCGATGTGAGCGAGGCAAGGGTGTCCCCTCTAGCTAGCTCATTGGATTTGCAGTGAGGACAGATACTCCTTGCTTAGCTTTGAGGTAGTTAGTCAGTTAGCGCTCTCAGCGTTAGTATTGCCGTTCTGATGTCGAGTGGATGCTCACCTCCCTAAAAGGGGCTGTACTTCATAGCAGTAAGCCCTCTACTACAATAATAGTAGCCACTTCTGCTTGAAAAATACTACAATGGTGCGATAGTCTAAAGCTAAGATTGATGGTGAGCGTCTTACAACAATCATCACCTAAAACGTTCCCTCCTAACTTCTAGGAATCCGTGAAAAAGGTCACTACGCCACTTCTCCAGCGACTCCTCCCCATCCACAGATAAATCGTCGGTATGTGAGCACAGAATAAACCCTATGGGACGCAGGGATCTAAATTTTCGGAAATTCAGTTGAAAAAGAAGAGAATTTCGGCGTACTCTTGCTGGGAACCCTTCATATACCTATTCTGAAGAAAAAATTTCCATACATTCAAGACATTTTACATTTTACATTTTCCAATAAATCAGGGAACTATAAGTTAAAGATAAGCCGGAAGGGCGGAGACTACAGAAAAATCTAAACTTCCTACTTCTATTTCTAGCAGCAAATTACACTACACTCAGAGAAATATGCTTGATTGATTTCATTAAGATACCTCACACATTGACCTGGACCGGTATAAATTCAGCGAGAAGGTCTAAAAGCATTACGTCGAGTATATGACGACATTAAGAAGCTAGCGACCGATTGCATTTATTTTTGGCATTAAACAAAATTTTCCTGGTATAAACAATATAAGGTCCAGTAGTAGTACGCATCTAAAAATATTGAGTATATGGAGGCTATGGGAATATCTTGAACAATGGTATTTTTTTTTCAGCAAAACAAATTTCGCTCAGGGAAAAAGTTCACATAATCACATCTTTCAGGGATCGAACGATAAGTGAGATATGAGGTAAACCGTTCAAGCATGGAGCTCTCCACATATGGTATAAGGTGGACAGGAGAGGGTATCAACCCATACGAATAATGTATTACCAAACAGAGCTTTCCAGTTACGGATACTTTCTGCGCGCATTGTTTTCAATGCGATGTAGCAATAGATCAACCGAGTATTTCTATAACAAACAGCCAAGCATTTAAAATTATTATAGAAAATACATGCAGCAGTAAGATAAAATCATTCATTTGTCCATTTATATGCTTTGCATAACGACGACAAAACGTTTACGATCAACAACCATATCCACAATTCATTTGATTCATTCAACTCCGAACGCCGCTTTGAAGATCACCACTTTGAAGATCAATTTTCAATTAAAATGCAACAGACAACACACAAACGAAGCGCAAAGCAGCTGATAAGCCGAGCGACGTTTGGCTAATAATAATAATTGCAAGTTGGCGTTGGCAACAGTAATCGATGATCAGCAGCTGACGATCGACGATCAACGGTCGGCAATCAAACTGCAGTGGCAGTAAAAACCGAGTCATGCGCGCGCTCCACTTTGAGGCGCCAACCTCAATGCATGTGCCGACAAGGTTTCGCTTTCAATGAGCACATTTTTTTTCGAGGTGCGCACATTTGTTGCTTACACGCTGACGCTTGCTGGCGCTTTACTTTCATCTGTTGCCGCCGCCGTTGGTTACGCAGCCGGCGCAGCAACAATTACTATCATTGTTGCAAAACGCCGTGGCGCACTCGACACTGCCGCATACTTCCTGTTGCAACTATTAATTTCAAATATTGTGCGCATTGGTGGCGCATCTTCAGCGCATCACTTTGCCACAGATGGGTATGCCATATTTGCATGCACCAGCGCAACATGAAATAAATATTAGAAGAAAGACGGCAAAAAAAATATTGAAATAAATGCGAAACAGCTGTGCAAGCAAGCGCTAACCAAGAAGTTCATTCATAATGCGACGCGGTGGTTCGCAAACAATATGTAAGGCGTCTGTTTTGCTGCTGCAAGCGCCTGGCCACTTGCCGTACGCTATCTAGGTGGTGGCGGTGGCGTGCGGCGCGGGCGCTCATGAATGGCGGTCGCACATGCTGTTTTCATTTCGATTTGCCGCAAAACAAATTGCCAACAATTTTCGTCATTGCTTTCTTTATTTTTATGATCTTTCGCTTTATAGACGTCGTCGTCGTCGTTGGCGTTCACGTTAGCGTCGGCTTCAACGTCGCGCTTTCTTTGTTGCACTTTGGCGCGGTGTTTATGTGTGAGCGTGTGCGCGTTTGCGCGCGGCTGGCGAACAGAATATAGCTTTGTTTGATTCGTTCGGTGCATTTGCCATTACTAAGTATATTTTATTGGCAATTTATTACTACTGCTGTTGTTGTTGCTGTTGTTAGTCGGTGTGCCCTCGTGTTTAAGCAAATTTGTGGTCGTGTTTGGCAAATGTGCAACATTGGAAATTACTTAAGCGTCAATCGCGGAAAGTGCGGTTTTTGCTGTTTTGCATTATGTAATAAATTTGCCTAACGGTTGTGCTCATTTCTTTTGTCTTTTCTATGCGGGCGTGAGTGTATATTTATACCTATCCATCTATGTATGTATGAGTGTGTACATGTGGGCGACTGTGGCGCATTCGTACAAAATAAGGAAGTCATTTTTTGGTTTTGCAGCGTGAAAAATGCGACTGATTGCGTTTTGCACTTGGGAGTTTGCGGCTGCGCGTTCAAAGTTCATTGCTTAACAGCGTTTATTACACAATATGCTTTTATAGCTGTGACTGTGACTTATTGCACTTTTTTTTGCAATTATTGAAAGTAAATGATAACGGTAAATGTTAATGTAAATGATATGCATGACTGTATGCAAGACTGTGTGCAATATAAAGTCTTCAAAAGCTGTGTTTTCGTGTCTCTTTCGATGAAGTTATTATACTAGGTACATTACAGAGCCATATAGAACTGAAGATATTGAGCATTGAAGATTGACAGTTAGGTATGAGTGTTATGCTCTTCGTTTCGCTCACCTTTTTTTCGTTATATATTTAGGCAATTTTCACTTTATGCCATTTCCGTACTTCAATTTCTAGGGCCTGTAACTTCGATCCTCTGAATCAAGCACGGCGATTATTTTTGGGTCGGTATAATTTAAGGAAAATATCCATATATCGACTAATCGATATCCAATATATAAGGAATTTATATCGATGTGGTACCAGCAATCTTAAAGCATGAAATTACCTTGCCTGGAACACTAATTTGCTCTTATAATATTATATTTTTCGAAAATACACACAGGTTTAAGATCAGGCCAAGTATCCTCTGGGTAGCCAAAAATATCCGTTTGAAGGCGAGCTAAAGAGCGAAGGCGAATCATTATTTCCCAGGATTGTGCGCTGGGGTTAGCACCCGCCACGCCAAAAAGCACTCCCAATGCAAAGAAGAAAACAGCCTCGGCCGAGAGGCCTCCCTTTTGATGACGATCACTATAAAAGTACTATGAATTCCGATTTGAATGCATGTACCTTGTAAAGGTCTTATGCCCTGCAGATTGATGTTCTTGTAAGAGTAAAGGTTGACATCATCGTCGTTCAAGAAGTGCAATGGAGTAGGCCTTTGTGGTATTTACTTCTTTCCTTTATTTGCGTAGATACCGCTTACACGGTTATAGCCAAGTTTATAACTATACGCCAGTTGTGCTTCCTTTCCACTGTTTGGCGCCAATTGAAGATTCCAAGTGTAGCCAGGTGCTTCTCCCCCTGGTTTTCCAACGGAACGGAGGTCTTCCTGTGCTTCAACCGGCTGGTACTGAATCGAACCTTCAAAGCAGGAGTGTCCTCTTCCATCCGAATAACATGACCTAACTAGCGCAGCAGCTGTCTCTTGATTCGATGAACTATTTCAATATCGCGGTATATCTCGTACAGCTCATCATTCATCAAAGAACCATGAATATTCTGCAAAACCTTTCTCTCGAACACTTCCAAAGCCTCATCAGATGATGTCATTATTCATGCCTCCGCATCCTTTATAGCAGAACGCGAATGATGAGGGACTACTAGAGTTTGGTCTTTGTTCGTCGAGAGGGGACTTTACTTTTCAATTGCCTACTCAGTCTGAAGTAGCACTTGTTGGTAAGAGTGATTCTGCGTTGGGCTTCAAGGCTGAGAAAATTAAAAAAAAAAAATCCAACAAATTCGAGGTACTTAATAATTAGCAAAGTGTTGACGAGCGTCTTGGAATGGTTCGTTTTGTCCCGAATCCCGAAGATTAGCCATTCATTCAAATAATTTTCTGCTTGTCCGAATGATTTTAAATGAATCTCAAAGGATTAATGATGGTCACCCAGCTTCGGTTGAAGCTGTATCGATGGTTGGTTGAAAAGAGAGGATTATGCGGCTGATCGCAGGCGGAGGGACTTAGACCATTATTATGTCCGGATGTTAACTAAATTAAGGTTTCCCTACCCCAGCTGCCTAATGTCTTTTAAGTATTGGGAGTCATGGAATATAACTCGCCTCATCCGGCAGAGGACCGCACAGAGCATGGTTAATACGATTCTTTTTTCCTAGAAGTAGGATTTTGTGGTCTGTCTACCGTCAACACTATCACCACGTAAATTTGTGGTATGCCTTGTTTTGTAGGTATGCCAAGACCTGAGGTGCTCCTAAAGTATACATTGCTTCAAAAAACTCTTGAACGAGGATAGGTAGGGTGTACCTCCATATTCATTATGGGGTTAAGTGTAGTTAGAGACAGAAAAAATTTCAATTTTAAATATTTTTATAAAAATATTACTAGATACTCATTTTCCACGTTACAATGTGAGATCTTTCCAACCTTTTGCATAATCCTGGCAAGATGTCGGTCTCGTGGAATGGTTAGCAAAGCGTTGAAGAGTCAACGTGTCACACTTTGGCCGCCATAAATGCCTAACTGGCTGACTGGGATCACGCTACCTATTTAATTCATGTTTCCACAGAGCAGAGAGTTAATTGTAGGTCTTAAGGAAGTGGCAATCGCTCAAAAACCGCTTTGCAGTGCAAACGTGTCCTTCTTTGGCCTAAACCGGTAACTTGGATCTTGCTGCTCATTTAATTAAAGATTTAACCAAGTTAATTATAGGCATAAATCGCCTAGATAGCCCTACTAGGGACGGGTATATTGGAACTCAAGTTGCCATTGGGAAGCAAAGTAATTAGAGAAATAAATTGCGTAGATATCAAGGGCGTGGCAGAAGCCCAAAAATAGCTTTATAGCGCAAACGTGTCACTTTTTGGTCGCTATTCGTGCCTAAACCGCATCGCTTCGAGTGATTGCTCTCTACAGATGGTCCATTTGTAACATTACAAGACCAAATTAGGAATTTTGGTAGAGCAGCTCCTCATATTATACGATTCCTTGCCAATTCCAACAAACACATAGACAAATCTGCGTGATCATCAATCCTCACTTGATCCTCTTTTGGATCGATTTTATTGCGACCTTACCACGACTGGAGGTTTTATGGACTTGACCATTTATGTGATGTAGTTTTTGAATTTTCACATGTTTACGAATAAAACTTTTGACCTTTTATTCAAAGAGCTTTTACTCAAGATCGTTTACCTCAAAAAGTAGTAGCTGATCAGACATTGAGCAATGAAAACGAGATCATAAGATCTAGAGAAACGAGGCAATGAAAACGAGATCATAAGCTGTGTATTAATTTAGTTTCAAAAGGCGACGAAGCTTGAGCAGCTTGAGCACCTTGAGACTGAAACAATCCTCTTTAAAATATAAAATATGAATTGAATCTTTGGAAGCAAAAAAACCAGCCGAAATCTAGGCCTACTGCCTTTCAAGCCATGCTTGCCCTATCAGGTACAAACATATGGTCACCACAACCCCAGCGCCAAGCGCCACGTGTCAATCGTTTGTAAAACAGCAAAAGTAATGAATTTCATTGATTGGCAAATTTGCTTTCTACTTTATTTACTCAGCTGCAGGCGCCAATTTTATTTGCGCATTGTTTCAGCCATTACTCGTATTTCGCACTCACTTGGCCATTCGAGTGGTCTTTCATCTTTCGCTGCAGCGCGCGCTGTGTAGGTGGCACGCTGCAGGTAAATAAAACTCTAACGGAAAGCAAAAGTTAAATGCGTTTTCTAACGGCAGCTGCCAGTGTTGGCAGCAACGTGAAGTGAAAAAAGAAGTAGTTTTTGCCGGCGCATTGCAACGGTGAGTTGTTACAGTTGCAAGTTGGTGGCCCGTTGCAATGCCGCCTGCTGCTGCTGCTGCCAATTGGATGTCTTTCTCTTCGCTTGCGCATGTGCGTGGGCGGTGTTGGAATAACGGTTACAAATCTAAATTGTAATTTAGATTGTGATAAAGACGATGAGGGTGACGGCGTTGGTCGTTGGCACATGTACATGCGCCACCATCAATACGCCGCCGTCGATCTATCGATTTGGAGCTAGAGCACAGCAACATCGTAGATCAGTGACAATGCGGTTGTTGTTGCAAAATGCGATTTTTTTTTGTAATTTCAAGCGAGCAGTAGTTGTTGCGGGCGCCTGCATGGCTTTGTTGTTTGGTTTGGTCTTCTATTTTTGCGCAAAGAAAAGAGGGAGAAAGTGGCTGTTTGTTAATTTTTGGCAGGTTCATTTGACAATCGGGACGACGCGCCGGCGACAGCGAACAACTAGTTACAACAAATATACACGTCGCGCCGCAGCAAAACACAGCAACATTGGTAGCAACATGGGTAACCAACGAAAAGGTTACCGCCGAACGCCCTCTGCGCGCCAGCATTTTAATAATTGTTTTGCGCGCGCGTTCGTGCGCTCGTCGGCGCTGGAAAGTGTAGCATAATTTATGGCGTCAAAGCAACACTAAAATTCATTTTACATTTTTATTAACAACGATTTGGCATTTGATGTTTTCATTCCTTCTTTTTTTTCAATTTTCATTCGAACATTTCGGTTTTGCTTTAATTTTTTGTTGACTTTCGTGGCTTTGGCGTCGAATCTTTCATCGGCAAAGTGTTGCTGTTGCTGCGCATGCGTGTTGTTACATCGCGCGCATGTTCGTTGTGTTTTTGGGAAATGGCGCATGCGCGCATTGCTCAAATTGTAATCTTAGCGGAATTGAGTCGTAAATTGTGTAATTTTCGCAGCAGAAAGTAAATAAGCGTAAATAAAATAAACACAAAATTACAGCATTTCGACAGCAACAACAATTTAAATCAGCGTGAATCGTGTAATACCAAAAACACAAGCAAATATGTTGTGGCAGCAGTGTTGCATGCGCCCAAAACTGTCGTTTTCCTGGCGCTTTGTTGTAAACTTGTAGTTGCAGTTTTTATTGTGTTTTCACATCGCTGATTAAACATGTTCAATAAATATTATGAATAACAACAACATTATCTGTGAAAACTCCCAGCTCGCTGTGGCAGCAACGCGCGCGTTTTCGTAACTTTTCACTTTTGTCTTGCTTTTTCCCAGTTTTTTCGCCCATATTTCTTTGGCAGGAAGCTGTGTTGTCGCAGAAGAGTTTGACATTTAATTTAAATTCAGTCAATAAATATATTTGCTGACATAAGGTGGGCATTGCAATTACATAAATAACGTGTCGTATTCAATCAACTTCGTATTCAAATTGTTATTAGCAAATGAAAATAAAATTTTAGTGGAGTTATGGGCAGCTTCCGAGGTTTAGCTTAAAACCACTTTCGTTTCCATCATCCTCTGAAAAACAAAAATGACACTATTAAAGACAGTTTAAATACGCTTTGAATTCCCTCAGTAAATGAACTCAAAATCGAAATATGAGTCCTACTTAACTTGAATCAAGAGACTGTTGTTAATTTAGCTCCAGACTTTACCTTCAATGATAGAGTAATGAGTTCAAATGGTAAACTTACTATCATGAATTTTATAATCAAACTGAATTCTGGTATTGGAAACTGTTTCTCTTTTAGTGATAAGGATCATACTATAGATTTATATAGATTTTTATATTCTTAAATAGTTAAGAGTCTCACGTTGTGCCTGCGTTTAGGTCTCACCTAGTTTTTTTAACATAGATTCCTATTGCACGCTTCTTACGAATACAGCTGAATGCATGAAGACGCAACAGAAGTAATACTTAAGATATTTTACAGCGCAGCATTAGTTTGTCAGCAATGAAAGTCGCGTGTTCCGAAAACTGAAGATTAAAAGACTTCCCCTAAAAGCGGTTATATTGAATAAGCTTCCAGCTATACTAAACTCACATAACGCTCATCATTTGATTTAGAAACTCTCTTTCCGTGGTTGGCCAAAAAGGCGGGCACAATCATTCTAGAATGTAATTGCGTATTCAAGTCCTTTGGTATCTTGCGCTGATACGCATCATACCCGAAATATTAACCAAAATTGTTGAGTCGATCCATAAGAACAATCATCATTGAGGTCCTAACATCGACTAGGACCACTACCTTGTTGCAGCCAAGATTCGCACCCGCCTCTGTGCAGCAAAAAACGCACGTCAACAAACACAAGGAAGGTTTGACGTCGAGAAGCTGCAATCACAACACACAGCCGAACGATTTTCTACTCGGCTTGCACTCCTGCTCTCTTAGAGCAGTCGTCAACAACTCGGTATAAGGTGGGACGCAATTTCAAGCTTCTTACGTACAGCTGCTACAAAACCATTGGTGCAAAAGAACAGCTGGTATGATGAGGAGTGCCGTGTCGCAGCGGATAGAAAACAGACTGCCTACCCCGCAACGTTACGATCGACCACAACACGTACGGGATGGGATAGATACCGAGAGATGAAGAGGGAAGAGTGACGCATTTGCAGTCAGAAACAGAGAGAGGCAGAAACAGAGAGAGGCCAAAATGCGTGAGTACATACGAAGCTGGCCGACAGAGGCGACCACTAATAGAAAGTTTCAAGACCGGAGCATATTCTTGTAGAACCCAAGGAGATGATGCCCAAGCAAGGAGGGAACACTTCTCCAGCCTGCTGAATTGCAGTGAAAGCATACCGCCAGGAGAAGGTGAACCCGATTCATCAATCGATGACGATAGAACAGACATTCTATTGCCCGACTTTGAAGAAGTTCGAATAGCAAATACCCGTCTGAAGAACAACAAAGCGGCGGGGCCCGATGGATTGCTGGCCGAGCTATTCAAACATAGATTAATTCAAACAAGATTAAAGCCCACCATCAACAAACTGATTGGACCTTATCAGTGTGGCTTTAGACTTGGAAAATCAACAATTGATCAAATATTCACCATGCGCCAAATCTTGGAAAAGACCCGTGAAAAGTGAATCGACACACACCACCTCTTTGTCAATTTCAAAGCTGCTTTTGATAGCACGAAAAGGAGCTGCTTTATGCCACGATGACTGAATTTGGTATCCCCGTAAAACTAATACGGCTGTGTAAATTCACGTTGAGCAACACCAAAAACTCCATAAGAATCGGGAAGGACCTCTCCGAGCCGTTCGATACCAAACGACGTTTCAGACAAGGCGACTTTCTTTCGTGTAACTTATTTAACCTACTCCAGGAGAAAATAATTCGAGCTGCAAAACTAACAATCTTCTATAAGAGTGTACAGCTGGTGTTATTCGACGCAGTATCCGCCGGGGGAAGCTGAGGAAGAGGAAGACCTCCACTCCGTCGGAAGGACTAGGTGGAGAAGGACCTGGCTTTGCGTGGAATCTCCAATTGGCGCCACCTTGTGAAAAGAAGAAACGACTGTCGCGCTGTTGTTAACTCGGTTCTAACCACGAAAGCAGTTTCTACGCCAGTAAAGAAGTAAAGAAGGTTAAATAGATCCATAAGAGCTACCAGCATTAACGCATGAGGCAAGTTTTCGATATATTCACGATCTACACTGAATTCTTTGTGTCATTATAATATTTATGTTATTGATAAAGTAGGCTTCCTAAAACATGTCTGCATCGTTCGTAGTGATTTCATTGGAATACACAAATTTTAAACCAAACTCGTTGTTGTGTCGTGCGCCAGCTACCAGTCGAAAGGCTCGAATGAGTCTTGTAAAATTGAACTCAACGGATGGACCATCAAAGACGTAGCCGCGGCCCAAATTTCAAAAAGATAATCTTCAGAAAATAAATGCCAAAGAACGTTCTTTCGAATGGTAATAATCATTCCCCTATAAAATTGAAGTTTCTGTGTTTTTTTTGGGTTTCTTCTAAAAAGTAGGGAACCTCGTTGTGAATCACCATTTATGTATACCTATCAAAGAAGTGCTAAAAGCGACATTCTTCCAATACCTTCAACTCAGTTTACATATAGCTAATGCCATAAATATATGCGCAATAAATTCCGCTGCGGTCTCTAACATCTTAGACAAATGTGCGAAAGTACTTGCAACAGCGATGACAATCACCCATTAACCACGATGGCCATACAAATACTTTCTATATCAACAGGCTCCTGCGCTAGCCTACTGAGAAAACTTTCTCAACTCTTTCACACGTGTGTATGTAAGGTTACACGAACGGCTACTCTGATTCTTTCCATTAACCTTACAAAGAACACTGGAAAAAGTGGAGTAAATGGAAATTGTTGTCATGCAACAAATCAATGAATTTAGCGTGGCCAACTTTAGACTAATACGCCATAAATTGTGGCAAGATGATTCTAAGTGTTTCGCCTAGCTGTTAAATGACGCGCGCGTTCAGAGGAGGGAGCGAAATGTCGGAAAGAAGCGTTTGCATTAAAAGTGCTTAAAATAGCAACGGCGAAAAGGGGGTAAGAAAGTCAAAGTGTCCGATTGCATTGAAAGCGAGGCGAAGCAAAGCTGTGCGTTGCACCAAATCGGCCAGAGTCAACCAACCTGTTTCTAATTGGGCTAAGCAAGCACGGTGGCGGTGACGGCGACGACTGCGCGGTTGCAATGTTGATTTTGGCATTTTTGGTGTAGCTACTGGTCGTTTGACGGCCGCTACATGTGGGAGCATGCCGGTGGTGCAGTGAATGGACACCAGCCTAAGCCGCTGGTGCTTACCGTCTATGCTGTGCAGTTGGTGTGCTGTGGCCAGCGTCTTATTGTTGGCCACCTTGGGGCAGGTTACAGGTTGTCGGCATATTCGGCTGGAAAAAAAACAGAATTCTCAGAATTTTATATGCACCAGAGGCGGCTATTGACTGCTGTCGTTTGTCTGCTACTGCATTTCGTTGCAAGCCTGTGAACCTGTTAGGTGGTATGCAGCAGCTTACTTTATGTATGTGCGTGTATGTGTCTATGTATGTGAGTTGGTTTTTACGGCTTTATTCCAATTTTTGCAAGATTCTGTGTCGCAATGAATGCCAAACATGATTTATGAGCTTGCGACGCGCCTTCGCTCACATACACACCGCCGGCTGTTGCGCAGGCGCTTGCGTTCTCAGCACATGCGCGTGTATAAGTATTAGTATATACACATACCTATATGATTGCACGTTGCATGCTGCTTACCATCGCTGACCGCATTTGTGCTGCAGTAGCACAACGTTGGCCATTAGTCGCCGCCGCCACTGTCACCGCGCGTCGCTCATTTGCACCATAGCTTAGGTGATGTTGTTGTTGTTATTATTATTGTTGTTGTTTATACCATGGGGTGTATGTGGGTTTGTGTGCTTCTCAGCCAAATATGAAATACATAGCTGCAAGCTTACACTTAGCGCTTGCAAGCGTCACCAGCGCTACATCCTGCCGCATTTGGGCCGCGCTGTAAGCCGAGATTGGCGCGCATGCACCTTAAGAACAGCACTAAACTGCATATTTGTGACAGCCTCGCGTGCAATAACACACACATCATTGTTTGTGTGTGTGTGCGTGTGTGACAAGCAAGCAATGCATGCAATTTTCAGCGATTCATGCTCAACTTCACCAAGCGCTATGCGCTATGTGGCTGGCGGCGGCGTTTTGGCTATTTTTAGCTTTTCTGCGCATCGCACTAATACTTCAACACTCACACACATATAAATAAAAAAATAACAAAAATATGCGAAAAGTGTTGTTGTGCAGCTGTCTAGTCAGCTTCTCAGCCGGCTGGCATGCAACATATGCACATAAATGTGGCATTTGAGCGTGCCATTTGTTTGTTGTTGTTATTTTTTAGTTTTTTTTCGGTTTTTTTTTTTGTTATTTGTGCTATGCGCAGTTGCAGTCATCAATTAAGGTCATTAAGGCGTCACGCCGTTCACATTCGCATGCCAATGGCTATGGTATAAACAACAACAACAACATCACCAGCAACAACACTTGCTGTAACAACAACAAATAGTTTGGAATTATTGAGTTTAGCAAAGTAAATAACATTTGGAAATAAAATGAAAGCCCAGCATGCAACACTAAGTGGCACTCAAGTTTTTGTTTTTGTCTACTACCGTTGGCGGGGAATGTGCGTTTCTGCTCCGTCCGATTTATTACTTCCAGCTCATTAAAAGCTGAGCAAGTGTGTTGAATTCTTTGGCTAAGTTTGAGATTTTCTTGTTATGAGAATTAAAAAAATTAAGAATTTTATGAGAAAATATTTAAAAAAAAATGCAATGACCTTGGCAAAAGTATGTGAGTAGAAGTCGATATCTACAAGTGCCACACTAATACCCTTCACAAGTGCTTTTGTTACAGCCTAAAAGGGTATAAAACAAACTATATCTTGATTTTGATTGCTCAGTTTGTATAGCAGCTATATGCTATAGTAGCCCGATCTGAGGCATACGTTCGGAGATTATACCGTTACTATGGAAAATAATAAACGCCGAATTTCGTGATGATATCATGTCAAATGAAAAAGTTTTCCTTACAAGTATTTGGTTTCGATCGATAAGTTTATATGGCAGCTATATAATATAGTGGTCCGATATCGACGATACCGACAAGTGAACAGCTTCCTGGGCAGAAAAGAAGGTCTGAAAATTTTGAGAGCAATATCTCAAAATCTAAGAGATTAATTCGCATTTATATAGCCAGCCGTACACATAGTTAGACGGTTCATTAGGTGAGGGACCCGACGGAGAATTTGCGAAATTTTCAGGGACTACTTGAGGTTCTAAGTGTTCAAATATCATTGAACATGCTTATTTATATGCAAAGCCGAAATTATACTAAATATAAATATCTATTTATATATTAATACATACATAAATAAACCCATAAATATACATGCATATATATGCAGCACATATACATATGTACATACATACATGAGGCACGTATGCATTTAAATGTAATACGCATGTACTCAAGATATGTTATATAAACATATTTACTTAGGTTTGGGCAATTGATTACAAATGCACTTGTGCACTTGAAAACAGCCCAAACCATAAAACATAAATTGTATGACCACACACACACACATGTATGGCATTGTATGGTTGAAAACAACCCCATGTGGTGTGCTGTAACATACATACACATACATATATTTAATTAGATAAGATAGTTTTAAAAATTTGTATATAAGCAAAGAAAAATTAACAATAAAATCAGAATGAAATATTTCTCACTCAATGAAGGTCATTTTATTTCCCCCCACCAGAGGTAAGGAATAAATAATCTTTTTTGAGTTCAAAAGTTTGATCTTACAAATCAAACAGTTTGATGTTATAATTCAAACATTTTGGTCCTTCGAGCCGGATGAAGAGCTCGGCCAAAATTAAAAAGTCCTGTATTTAAAAAACAGGCAACATACAAAAAAAGCCCTGTTTAAAATACAGGCAACATAAAAAAATAATTGTAAGACGGGTGTATATTCCCGCATATTAGAACCTTTATTAACACTAAGTAATATGTGTAGGTTGACCGTATCCTCAAAAAGTTTGAATTTCCTTACTATCTATAAATTCTTATTCGTTTCGTAATATTATCTTAACCAGCACCATTTATTATTGTCAATTACCAGAACGATCGAAAAGCTCCATAACAAAATTAGAACTTTGGCGTTGGTCCCCTATTATGTTTATTTTCAATTTATCAGTCAATAAATACTTCAAATAACTTGCTGTATTCAACAAGCGTTTAATTTGGCTGTTATTTCAAGACATATGACTAATGTTGGCCAATTACAGAGTATTATAAAAATATTCTTTTTATTGTTAAACTGATAAGGTTAGATATTTTTAACTGTTTATTAGGGTAAATACCCTCAAATTTGAGTTCAGTAATAAAGTAAATATTGAAGAAGAAATGCTTCCAATTCAAGACGTCGATCCGAAGTAACATCATTCTGTTAAGAAATGCTAAAACCAAAAAACAGTTTTTCATATCTGAACGCAATGTCTATCAAAAGTTTGCAAGAAACAATTACATATACATTAAGCGGTTACAGGTGGTCGCTCGCGCAAAAAACGGTGTACATATTTTCAAAATATTTGTATTTTAAATAAAAATATGAAATATTTTACTCAAACTTTTTATTATTCCAAAAATATGTACATATTACTGTTCCATTCCACTTTGAAGGATCATTTGGGAGTAAGAAAAGTAAAGGAACGATTTGGTTTTAAATTGTTTTCAAAAACAGCTTCGCGTTATATTCTGTGAAACAATACTGTTCGACTGCCAGGATGTCACGAAATGTATTATTACTGGCAATGATTCTTGAATCTATACTAACAACCCGGAAACCGACGTCCAATCGGCAGAATATCGTGGAAAAGGTGGGCCGAAACTGAAAAAACCACATCAAAGTAGATCCGAGATCCAGGTTTGTGACAGTTTTCTTTGATTATCGAGGTACGAAGCTCTCCGAATTCCTTCCTACCGCCCAAACTGTCAGCAAGATATACTATTTGAGTGTTCTGCGTCACTTGCGCGAAGCTATTCGTAAAAAGAGCCTGAAATCAGGAGCCGACAACTCTTGGGTTTTGCATCACGATAATTGCATTGATTATTCGTGAGTATTCGCCTGATTTAGCTCCGTGTGACTTCAAACTCAAACGACCGCTTCGGGGAAATCATATTTTATTAGATATGAATCAATTGAATCAATCAATGAATTGAAAACATTAAACTAACAACGCGCATTAAATGCTATTCCGGATATTGACATCAAACATTTTTTTGAGGATTGGAAAAATGTTGTCTCAAGTGTGTTGTGGCCAAGGGGAACTACATATATTTTTAAAAATAAATAAAAAATTTTTAAAAATTATGAACGAAGTCTTACTATTTTGACTCATAGTAATATTTTGCAAAGATTTTGTGAGAATTACAAGGAGAAATATTCAAAAATCGTCCAATACATAATTTCTGGCAGTCCTTAGGAAAAAATATTCCTCCACGTTGGCAGCAGAACTTCTTACAGAATCGTTTGCAGTAAAAAGAAAAAAATACGTTTTTTTAATACTTTACCAGCATATTCTATGAATGCTCTTGATTGGATTTATGCAAAAACAAAGATCGATATTTTGCAACCGTCACACGGGATGGTCACTTAAAACAAATAAATCTATAATACTCGTATAATGCCTGTCTCTACTAAAAGTGAACATCAAAGTCAAATATGGATTACGTAACCGAAGTTGGTCGCATCGTAAAATCGCAAGAGTATAGAATAACTCTTACACAAGGTCTGTCGCAAAAGAAACAGGACTGTTAAACAAAACCAACAAAAAATTAATATTTTTCAAAAGTTATATATTTTTATTCAAAGTAGTTTCCTTGTGCTTCGACACAGCGTTTAGCCCAGTCCGTTAGCATTTCAAATGAGTGTTTAAGGTCATTTTTTGGAATGCTCTTGAGAATATCGGTCGTCGTCTTTTGGATAGCTGAAATGTCCGGAAACCAGTGTCCTTTCATGGGCAAATGAAGTTTTCCAAATAGGTAAAAATCATAGGGTGCCAGATCAGGTGAGTAGGGTGAGTGATTAATGGTTAATATGGAGTTTTTTGTCAAAAAATCAGTGACAAGCGTCGACCGATGACACGGCGCATTATCGTGCAACAGGCGCCAGGACCCTGCCTAACGGTATTGTAGTCGAGCACGACGAATGCGTGACAAAAGACGCTTCATAACACCAAGGTAAAACACAGCTTAATTGTTTGGCCAGGTGGGACGAACTCTCGGTGTACAATACCCTCGGAATCGTAAAAACAAATCAGCATTGTCTTTATTTTTGACTTCTGTAGACGACCGACTTCTGATCGTCACAGAGGTCCTCACGACCTTCTTGGAATCGCTTAAACCACTCATGCAAATTACTACGGGATAGGCACTGATCACCATAAACTTTTTTCATCATTTGAAATGTTTCAGTAAACGTTTTCCCAAGTTTAAAACAAAATTTACTCTTTGCATTTTACGATGACCAAAAGCTGCTGTCACTTATTGATCGATAACATCGATTGTAGTTATCCAATTGTTTTAAAATTTTTACGAAATGTCAACAAGAGATCAAACTTTTTATTTCATATACCCACCAATAGGTGGCGCCACCAGAAACAGTTATATTTAAAAAGTTCTGTTTCTTTTGCGACAGACCTTGTATATAGCATCGCGATGGTCTGATTAGCCGCTTTTGCAAGATAAAGCTTTTCAGTGTTGCAAACAACAATATGTTAAGTTTTCAACAAACAGAACGTCGGATAAATAAGCATCGAGTAATAAACTCGCCTCGATATTCGTATTGATAGAATGGCGGCATCATTCGCAGCAATTCGAACTGACGTATAGTACGACTTGGCGCATTTTATGCCGAGATTTTCAATTGGGTGCGTACAAAATACAGCTTGAGCAAGAACTGCGGCCGCTCGATCTTCCCAAGCGACAACGCTTCACTTAACTTTCGAATCATAAAAAACATTTCCCATTAACTTTGAAGTTACTGTGTTTTTTCTTTACGAAAGAGTATATCACAATTTTAATGTTAAAGTGTTACTAACAACCTTTTCTCGGGTAAAAAAGCTAGCACATTCTATGGAACATTTTCGGGGCGTCAATATCAAATATGGGAGTGCTTGCAACATGATTTATGAATGCATAAAATACACATAAAAAGCATATGAAAATCATTTAATTTTTTCTATTCCATTGTATCTAATAATTTAAGATGCAAACACTTTTGTACAAAAAAGCTGTTAATTAAATTTCGATTTATTCACGTATTTTATGCCACAGTTATGGCATTCCTGCGGCTATGAAGATGTCACAATTCGAAGCTGGGATTAAACCCAAATAAGAATATAATAATAATTAAAAGCTCACAAAGGCCTGACACGCGATAAGAGCGCTTGAATGGATTTCGAATGTCTTGCATTTTGTATTTGTAAGCATTTCTCAATGTTAGTGCAGTGCTGAGGCAATGAAAAGGCAATAACGCCGCTGGTGGTAGGCGGTGAGAGCCCAGCGACGCGCGATGGTGGCGTGGCGGTGACATAAATGTTGTGGCTATGCTGGCATAGAATTAAGCGATTAGCCGAAAGATACTTTGGCAGGCGACGCGCGGCGATTGTAGAAAGCGAGCGCTTGGCTGTGCAGCGAACGCTAGCCCATGGTGGGAGGAACCAAGTACATTCTGTGCCCAAAAAGCTGCTTGAATGCATGGTTTATGGCGCACAATACTCCCTGTGGCGTGCCACAGCCAGCCGTTTTGTGTGCCTAATAAATGCGCGGCTGTAAGGTTATGTGCGCTTGTGGCGGCTGCAAGTGGCAGCTGGAAGATGTATGTGCCGGCACTCGATGTGTGACTCGAGCCTTATCGAAGGAAAGTGTGCCGTTGTCACCAGCGACGTCAATGCTGCGAAGTGTCGCCGCGATAAGGCGCGCACACATGTGCTCATACTTAGATCGCTTATAGACTGCAGCGGCAATGAAAGCACAGCTTCGACGGTAGCATGCAACTTGGCCTGCGCTTGGCAGCGGTTTCTTGAGCGGGCGCGCGCGCGTCTCTCAAGACGGAAATGGAAAAAAAATGAAAAATTAGCTGCGACTATCTGAGGCGCATATCGGGCGACTCCCACTTTGCCGCGGCCTAGTTTCAGCCATAGAACAGCCAGCAAATAAAAGTAAAAAAAAAAGCAATAAAACCACAGCAAAGCAAACGAGATGTCGAGGTAGCGGGAAATAAACCAACGAGTTTATTAAAAGCAAAGTCAGTCAGATAGGAAAATTGTATTTATGGATTAGGCAAACGCCAAACGCCGAAGTGCAGGCGACGCCGCGAAGGTGTTGCCATATGCTGCTAACTTTTTTTTCCATTTTTTCCCACATTGAGATATTCATTTAGAGATTAGAAATTAATACAGCGTGTTCGAGAATTCACGTTGGCGTTGGATTAACGGCGAACGGCTATAAATGACAAAAGCAAGTAAATAAATATTAAACAACAACAACAGCACAACGGTATTTGTGTATGTGCACGGCACACAAAACGCCAACGTTCGAGGCAGCAAAGTCGCGTTAGAAAATCAATTTAATGCGGGTTAATAAAAGTAATTTACAGCTATTTTCACTTGGCATTTTCCGGTTACAATATTTTTATTACAATTCTAGTTTTTATTTTATTGTTTTTTCCATTGACGCTCACCGCAAAATGCCTCACTTTGAATTCAATCTTACAGCACCTTGTTTTTGTTGTTTGTACTTTTTTTTTTTGGGTTTTTGTTTAACATT
Source organism: Bactrocera tryoni (assembly GCF_016617805.1). Lineage (NCBI taxonomy): Eukaryota > Metazoa > Arthropoda > Insecta > Diptera > Tephritidae > Bactrocera > Bactrocera tryoni. The sequence goes on along the minus strand of NC_052501.1, from coordinate 19,449,075 downwards.
TATTTTAATTTCTTTATTTTTCGTTTCTATCTACTAAATTCACGGCGCCAAATACTTGAAATTTTACACCGACTGCGGGTGTGGCGTCTAGAGCCACTGCCTCCGGCTAGAAACTTGTGCCTTCAGCTGCGCGCAGAGTACAACTTCACACAAATCAACATAGTTTTACGCTGACTGTTATATATAAGTAAGTATATTTGTGTGTACACTTTTTCGAGTGTTGCTCTTAAACATCTGTTAAAAGCGTGTCAAGTAACGCTTTGAGGCGTTGAAATTAGACAATTGCGGTGTTGTGATCTTTGCGCAAATTATAGCCTGCAAACGTAATACTTGTCAAATTGTGTTTTTCTATGCAGGTTAACTAGTAAATTTAATCCCGTAAGTTCGGGATTATGAATACGAAATCCCGAAATTTTCGGGACTGCGGAAATTATAGAATGCAAACGGAATACTATTCAAATTGTGTTTTTTTATGCAGGTTAACTAGTAAGGTTAATCCCGTAAGTTCGGGATTGTTAATACGAAATCCCGAAAATTTAAAGATTGCGCAAATTATAGCCGGCAAATGAACTACTTGTCAAATAGTATTTTTCTTAGCATATTAATAAGTACAGTTAATTCCGAAAGAGTATTATTTAAATACCGAAAATTTCGAAGTCGCGCAAATAATAGCCTGCAAACGAAATATGTACATGTCAAATAGTATTTTTCTATCCAGATTAATTAAATAAATTGTTAATTCGAAATCCCGAAAATTTTGGGGGTTATTGTATAATAATTTCCCGAAGTGCTATTTAAGGTAAATGCTGAAACTACTGAGATTTTGCTATATGACGGAAAATTGCAATGTGACAGCTGCTTTCATTAGGAGCACGACTTTGTTAGAAGATTTGTGGTACGAGTCTTGGCTTATACACGTAATTTATACCTTCACGTATGTATTTTGCGAATTTTCAAGTATTTTGCTGTCAAAATACGAAATTTTCCAAGGCAGTCAAAACTGGGTTTTTGATAAACGAAGAATATTGCCTTTTTAACTGAAAAAGTTCCGCAGGCGCAAAAGGTAGGAAGATTTTTTGGTTTGACGAGAAATCTTTGATTGTGATGTATTTTCAACTATAATCCATCTGTAAATAGCTTAGTTGACTCAAGTTATCTTCTTGCCTCCAGGGGCGGATCCAGAGTAGAATTTCGGGAGGAGAACTATAGTTGGAGTTCAAAGTCTTTTTCTTCGCGGAGTGTCACTTATGATGGAAATAATGTATAACTTTTAACATTTGGATCCGCGCCTGCTTGCCTCTGTATATCAGTGGCAGTTCTGAAATATGTCAAAACTATGAGTAAAGAGAGTATTGCAAAACGAAATACTAGATTTATTCTAGCTTTTAGGTTGTTGGGAACTCAAAATTGGAGAGAAAGCTCTGTGCAAAGTGGGTTTTGCCGAAATTTATTATCATAATATGGCTAATCCCGAAATGGTATTGATTTTATCTGAAGTTTTTAAATGGAAAAATAAGTTTGGACCTTTACAATTGCCGGTGGGAAAAGTAGTGACTGGGAAAGACCTCGAAAAGGCAGTCTTGCGCTGCAAGCCCAGACAATGACACTGGAAAACTTCAATTAAAAGTACGGAAAAAACTTGTGTAACATAGAATATCCATCGGTTTTCTTCATATGCTTTGCTAAGAATAAAACTTTTATAAATAAAAGCAGCTTTAAAGCTCAAAAGTTAAGCGCGGAAAAATCTCGTAGCGATCGATCACAAGTAGTATTCCAAAAATCACCAAAATCGGCCATCTAATAGTTTAAGTACACAAAAAAGTGCTGCGAAGCTCGTCTCCAGCTCCACCAATCTAAGCTCAACTAACCTCAAAATCTAAAAACCAACCATTAAAGTCATCAAGTGTATAAAAGCGTGTAATTTCGCTTTATTTTGTGATTTGGAAAGTTTAGTGCAATCGATTTCGCTCGACTTTTGCTATAAACAAACATTTGTGTTGCACTTCTCAGTAGTTTTACGCTTTTATTTCATTACGATTACCGTTATTCACACCATGCCCGCAGGTGCTATTTCCCTAACTTCAGTGCCACAGTTCCACACTTCAACAACAATAAAATGTTAATTGAAAAGAAAGTTCGGTTTGAAGAGCATTTACCCGCTCGCCGCGCAATCAAAGGCAATCGTAAAATTAATTGCCAAAATCACAAAACTTCAAAGCTCGTGAAAACGCCACGCTAATCTCATTTATCCGGTGAACTATGCGCACCCGCGGCTACTTAAATGTACACACATACTCGAGCGCCTGTTTTACGATTGCTCAGACGCGCACTTGACAGCATATTTGGGGCATTCGGTCAACACTTACCTGAAAATAGAGAACAAGAAGAAGAAGGAAAACAAAATTAGATAAGTGATATGGTAAAAATAGACAAGAAAATAAATAAATAAGTAAATTTTCAATGCTTTGTACCATTTAATTAAGTGAGTAATAGATCACTGAGTATATGTGTAAATAACGGTGAATTGTAAGCAGATATGCGAGCATACGATGGCGGTCCGATAACGGCTTAACCTCACCAACCAATTACTTTAGAATTTACAATCACGTGATATGTGACTCATGCTTCATTTCGAGACAGTCAATGATATATGGAAAAGACCAAGGAACAGTCGAAACCGGAGACTTCGCACGACTAACCTGATCCGAAGAAGTTAAAGACTAACTTATCGACCGGAAAGTTGAAACATGGAACACAGAAAACACCAAGTAACAGTAAAAAACAGTGGACTTCGCTCGACGAACCTGCTCCGAAGAAGTTAAATACTAACTTCGACTCTTCGAGGAAAGGCTAAACGGCCACAAGACTCCAATATGTGAAATTATTTGGCCGATTCGATTCGTGGTCGACTCCATTTGACGAAGAAATCTCAACTTTTCCACCATGACAGAAGTTGGAGAATCACTAGATGAAGCGTATTGAGCTAAAAGGAGACTATATTGAAAAAGAAAGAAGATAAGGAGTCCTTTGACGAAGACACATCTACTGCCCACCATGTCAGAAGTTGGAGAATCACAGTATGAAGCGTATCGCGCTAAAGGTAGACTATGTTGAGCAATAAATTGTCATTTTCTCAAGATTTTCGTTTTTCTTTTTCAGGCAATATAACTATTGGGCAACCCTCGTATATATATTTACACACGTGAGCTTCCATGTATGTTTATTTGTATGTATATTGGGCTGATATGCTTTAAACAAGACAGAAGCCAAGATTTCGCCACTCTTCCGCTCGCTTAGCCACGGACACTAACCACAACTTATCGCGCAAATTTACATTTCAATCAAATCACCGCAACAACACCGACAACACCTTGAAGAAAGTGCCACGCTCAGGCGCCAACTGGTGCAAAGGGGGTGGGACCAAAGAATTGCTGCTTCGTTACGGCCTTTCAGCCTGATGGCGAGCTTTTACTGTCATTACCGTTAGATACCCGCTCAAGCGACAGCCAGTAGTTGTACCACTACAGTGAGCATGCCACATGTGAGTGTGTTTGTTGTTAACACATGCAGTTGTTGTTGTACATATATCGCTGGTATGTGGCAACGCTTAATGATGATCAATTTAATTGCTTCATTTGCACTTAATCAAAATTCGCTTTGGCAGTCTTATTTGATGCCGTTGCTATCATTATTGTTGCTGTAGTGTGGTGGTTGTTGCTTAGTAGCCACTTTCCTTTGCCGGTTGCAACAATTTTATTTATGTTGCCCCACTGCTTTATGTTATGCAATTTGTTATGTTTGTTGGTGTAATCAATTGCACCGTTATGTTGCACTTGAATTTCGGTTTCAGGTTACCCAGTCGCCTCAGCTGATCGCTGCCGTCGCCGCCGATCGGCAATTTGATAATTCGCTTGAGTGGCGCTGATGGTGTGCGATAAAATTGTTGCTACTTTTGCTGCTGATCTAAAGCAACACTAAATCGCAGAGCAATGCAACGGCGCGATCGCTAGAGCAAGAGCAATTTTATGCAATTTCGATGTTATCGCACACTGTTGATTTATAATACATTTTTCATTGCCATTGCAAAATATGTGAAAAATTGCTGGAATTTTTCAACTGAAGTGCGATCGTTTTTATGAGTGTGTGTGTGAAGGAATGTGCATTGCTTGCGATTAATAAAAAAAAAAAAACAACAACAAAAACTTGATTTTGAAATTTATTTAGATTAACGGCGGTAAGTGGTGGGCGTTGTGTATCCGAATGGTCAACAATGCAGGGGTTCATCAATTTTCATATATGCGGTGTATATTATCTATATACATATATATGTATATATATATATGTATATTGAATTTTATAAATAGATACATATATAGTATGTGTTAAAAATACTTAGGAGGTTGGTATACCTGGAAATTCTTTTTCTTCCAAAAATAGCTAGATTTCTGTGCAAAAAAATCGAGGTTCTAGGTAATCTGAGAAGGAATAAAGTACGGGTATACAAACATAAGCTCATACGCTCTCTTCATACTCAGCGATCTGGTTAGCGGTTCTCTTTAATATTTTTTCGATAGTTACACGTTTTTTAGACGCCAAAAGTTCTAAATATAGGGTTTTCCAAAAAGAGAATAAACGCTTCAGAACGACGTGTGAGAGGTTGATTTGGGTCTTTCTCATTGATACGCTAGTGGCAGCAATATTTTCGATACTACGGACACTTCTGTGGATTCAAATTTTTCCACTCGACGCTCAATTGTTGATCTGACAGGACGATTATGAAATTTGAGGCCCGCGACTCCGAATTTCGGTAGTAAATTTTAATAATTTCGACTCGTTGTTGGATCATATATCTTTCCATGATGAAATGGCAAACCTTACTGAATAGAAAAAAAGCGAGAAAAATATGGCGTCACTTTTTGTCCCTATCGGTCTACTCTCGTAGCGTCCATATTGAATAACCCCTTAGTATAAGGTCTAGGTAAAAAAAATAAATGAACGAGGTTACATAAATGTCAGCATGAACCAGTCGATATTTTAGTAAAATAGCCAAAAAAAAAAACCAAAAGGAAAGGAGTTGTTTTTTTTATAGACTTGACATTTTAGAATGCAAAAAAAATAGAGTTAATCAAGAAGATATATGTGTAACAAAACAACAAAAAAATATAAATCAAACCACTGAACCTTAATGTAATGGGATTGGCACACACGGCACATCATTCTGCAACACGAAATGAAATAGGCTTTGCAAGTGTTAAAACACACGCAGATTACGATCACTGTAACGCGAAGCCACAATCCGGGAGCAAACAAGATTTATTGATATTAGATACTTTATTACTTAACTTACTTAACAGCTAACAAAATAAGAGGAGCAGTTGCTGAGATAAAGATTTGGAAATCAAGCAGTCTTACAGGCGCTTACAGGCACTTACAAGTTAAAATGTATGTTTGTATAGTGTTATGCGGCTTTGAACGCGTTGAGCGCGCAGACGCGCACCCTGACACATGACGAATGACTACAAGTTCGGCGTGTTGAGCCACATTATCTTAGTAAACGCATAGATGCGGTTGTAAAATGTGAAAAATTGAAAGTATACATAAATAAATTGAATTAGTTGGGAAATGATAAAAACAAAGCAACAAAACAGCAATAAGCGTGTAAATAAATCAGCCAGTTGAACTGGCGAGCGCCACCAGTACGCATGCGCAGGCGTGTCAGCAACACGCGGCTCATTTACTGCACTTATTTAAGTTTTTTTTTTTAATTTTTTTGGAGCTTGTGGTTTCTAACCTGCATTTTGAGCTATTACGGCATTATCGCCGTATTGCGTAACAATTTTCTTTTTGAGAAAGACAAATAAAATATTACAAACTTAACGGATAAAATTTAGTAGATTTATTTCTTTGCTTTCAACTTCTTGTCTCATTTTGGATACAACATACGTAATAGCAGCATTCATCGCAAATTTTAACAAAAAAGATATAAAAATAAAACCAAAATAATAAAAACTAAAAAATTAAAAAAAAAAATAAAAATTGAAAAAAATATATACCTATATTTATAAGACTCACCGAAAAACCGCAATGTCTCATTTCGAAGCAAAAAAATAACAGAAAAAAGAAAAAAACTTATAAATCCATTTATTATACCATAAAAGAGCATAAAACGATATTTGTTTTAATTTTGATAGGTTAGTTTGTATGGCAGCTATATGCCATAGTATTCCGATCTGCACAATTTCTTCGGAAATCGTACCATCGGCTATGTGCAATAATCCTGCCTAATTTCTTGAAGATATCTCGATAGGCAAACAAGTTCTCCATACAAGGATTAGATTATGATCGATCATTTTGTATGCCAGCTATATGCTATAGTATTCCGATCTGTACAATTTCTTTGAAAATCGTACCTTTGATTTTGCACAATAATCCTGCCAAATTTCGCAAAGATATCTCGTCAAATAAAAAATCTCACCATACAAACATTCGATTCTTAACGATCACTTTCTATGAGCGTTATATGCTATAGTTTTCCGATCTGAAAAATTTCTTTGGAAATCATAACGTTGGTCATGTGCAACAAACGTGCCAAATTTTGTGAAGATATATCGTCAAATAAAAAAGTTCTCCATATAAGGCTTCGATTTTGAAAGATCAGTTTGTATGAGAGCTATGTGCTATATCGCCTATATCAGCGATCCAAGATATCATAGACTAAAAAATATATAAAACCACCTCGTGATAACGAAAAACCGAAAAAAAAACTAAAAAACTTAAATGTTGCACGTTTTCTTGTGTTTAGCTCCCACAATTAGCGCCACAGCTAATTAAACTGCGCGCACGCATGCGTGGGCCGGTGCACTGCATCTCCAACAGCTGTCTACCTTTTCACTAAAATTAGTTTCTCTCAGCGCTGCACATGCAATTTCACCAATGTTGTTACATTTTTTGTTGTAGTTACTGTTGGGACTTATGTAGTAACGGGCTGTCTCACCTGCTGCTACGCATGCGCAGTTTATTGATTAGTGTCGGTTAGTAATTAGCATTTGGTTTCTGGTTCGTTTATTGACTCTTCGTTTCACATTCGTTTACATTTGCTTTAAAATGCTTTCTCACAGCATTTGCAGCTGAAGTTGAAGCTGTTAAAAGTCATATGAGCGTACAATATTTGCGTTTTTGTTGTTGTTTTTGTTTTACTAATTGCTTAGCGGGCGTATATAAATAGCGGTACATGGCTGATTATATGCATTTACTGGTACAAATGTATATTTGCATATGTGTGTGTATGTCTATAAGAAACCTGCAAGTATTATTCGATGGTGTGAAAGTGCAGTTTGCCTCCAAAAAAAAAACAAAAAAAAAATAAACACAAACAAATATTATGCAAACATCAATTTAATGCAGTTTTGTTTGGAAAGTTATTATGTAACCAAATTAGTTGGGTGTTTTACGCTAAATTCGAAATGCTCTTAGGCAAATCTACTTTTGTGTTAAGTAACTGTTAAAGTGGAAAAAAGTGTTACTTCAAATATGTCAATATATGTATATTAAATAATAATTTTTACGGAATGACAATAACGGTTATAGTCTAAACACAACCAAAGGGACTTGGCAACCGTTATATTGCAGTGTGGCAACTCACAACTTTATGAAATTTTCGATGTTACACATCCTCAGAGCATTTTGACATACTCACGAACAGTATTTGTGTTGTTTACAGTAACTTAAAATATTCTTCTCGATCGAAAAATCGAATTAAATCTCGAACATTTTCGATCGATTCGTGTGAGTGCTTGGATGAACTTAATTAAATTTTTGACATGGAAGTTCCATCAAAAGCTACTGTATATTGATGGAGATGGTGAAATTAATCAAGGTCGTAGAAAACTCAAAGACGAATTTCGTGAATTTCATCCAAAATCAGATGTTGTTCCGGAAGCTATTGTTGCTGTGCCCAAACTGATATTGCACGATCGACATGTGACCTACCGTGAAATTGAGGCTCGTGTCAATTGATCAAGAGAAATGTTAACAAAATGCGATAGGTATGCTTCGAAACACGTCTATGATACCTTGATAGATGAGGAATCGTGGATTTACGCCTATGAACCCGAAAGTAAACAACAGGCGACTGCCTGGATGTTTCAAGATGAGCCGAATCCAATAAAAGTTCTTCACGCACGAAGCACTTCCCAGCAAATGTACAAAACAGGGAACTTCTTTGGAAAAACTGAACATGTCACAACCATACCACTAGAGCAACTCAGAACAATAAATTCCAAGTGGTGCCCAACCATTTAATTGTCAAGTTGTCTTTCAAGAAATCAAAACAAACCAAACGTCGAAGACGAGCTCTCACACATGGACTAAGCCACCGTATTTTTTAGCACTCAAAACATCGATTTGAAGAGTCATTAACCGTGTCCTGTGTCTTGACTTGGAACCATATGACTTCTTTTTTAATACTGTACGTGAAAAAACTGAACGGTCTAGTTTTTCGAAACCCGAAGAAACGGTTGATTTCACGATATAAATTCAGCTTTACTCAGGAGCCGAAGGAGGGGACCTCATAGTTCTAAAAGCAAACAATAATCAAATTATAGACATCCATCCCTTTATCATTTCTACAGTACAGGCATTTACGCCTGGATCTGCTGTTGTTGTTTATGTAAGTTTGGGGAATGCCATTATAGAATAGAAGAAAACCTCTGACTGAAAATAAATTCGATTCCTTTTCTTTAGCTTAGATTGGATCGTTGTGGAAAACGGACTAAAACCGTAAGTCGTGTTGGGTTAAATCTCACGTTTGGCAGTCTCTGATTTCGGGATATTTATAGCCTTCAATAAACTTTGCACCTATAGACAACTTATGGGGTAAGAACTGATCACAAAACTAGTAAAACCGGCAAGGCCCCATATGCATATGTATTTATGTAGTTAAAAAAATCTCAAATGGAACACTTACGCCGTATATTTCGACCTACTATAAGTCACGTCTGCCGGTCTTACGTTACCGGAATTGAATTTTATCCGACCAAGACCTGTTGTTTCCATGATGTAACCCCGTTTGGATCGGTGAGTTTTAGATCGAGTTTTAGATTGCCTACTATAATCTTCACTTGCTCTTGAAATCGTAGTTATTAGTTCAAATTTTGTCTTGAAAATCTTTTCACGATATTCTGCTATACTGAACTATAAGCCATAATAACATAGAATTGATAAGAATACAAGCTTTCTACATTTCTTAGACTCATTGTGGTTTTGTTAGGCGCCACTATAGCTCAAATAATCATACAAAAAAGGGACGAGACCACGTGTTTTAACCTCACATTTTATTTGAAGATTATTCTCGGCGTAATGTTAGATGTTTCGTCAAACAAAAATGAAAAAAATTATAAAAATCTCGGAAAACGCCAAGCAAAAACAAATCTTAAAAAATTGTGTGAACAAATATAGAAAAAACATTAAAAGCGAAAAATGGAAATATTGGAAATTCGAATTTGCCAAACAAGAATATATCACATAGTAAACTAAAAGAATGGGTAGTTTAGATGAGTCAAATTGTATTGTCGGATATTAAACAATATCGTAACCTAAAATGCAAAACAAAGTAACATGAAAAAAAATATTGAAAATCGTTGACTGATATAATAACCAATATATATTTATAACCAAAACTCTAATTTTGTTTCAATATGAGTGTGTGATAACCAATATATAACCATTTTATAACCGAAACTCAAATATTGTTTTAATATTTTTGTTTTTTTTTTTTATATTATATTGTAGCGTTTTTTCTTCGCATTTAAATTTATGAAAAGTGATGTTACGTTGTTTTGCATTTTAGGTGACGATATGTATATATGTACAAATTTATATATTACTGCTAAATATTATATAAGTACATATGAAGATAAGTTTTCGTGAAGTCGTTTGTAGCGCTTTTGTGGCCAATTTTATAAATAGAAACCATTTCTTTCTGTGTCTTCTTCTTAATTTAGCCTATGGACTTGTACAAGCTTTGACAATGTCTTGTCTCCGTGGCAGTGTAATTACCAGCGCGAAGCAGAATGAAATTTTAATGAATTGTCGTAAAATCACTCAATTCTGTTAAGTGTCATGTAAAGTGCAACGTACCGTAAATAGTTGTTAAGCGAGTGGACCATGAAGTGAAACCTACGATTTGCTTCAAGCTTGCTTCCTTAAGTATGGTAAATGTAATTATAAAGGCTATAGATAATTTTTTGGACACATACATATGTATGTGTTTAAAGCTGCTTTTTTTAACGTAGCAACAATGTTAGTGAACGGTAGGATATAAAATTATGCTAAAATTTTTTGTAATTACTTTGCAGCAGGCATAAAGCACCATACATTCTTATGTAAATTTGGCCTCTGGCAGCGAGGTGTGAACTGAAAAGGAGTAGTATAGTACCTGTCATGGAGATGAATTCGTCCATGCCTTACAACTTTGCTTACTGCTTACTGGATATGCATTAGTAGATTTTTTACTAACTCTGAGAGTTCTTCACATTTCTTAGAGCATAAAAATGTATTTTTCTTGATTTGGATTGGTCGGTTTGTATGGCAGCTTTATGCTATAGTGGTCCGTTCTGAACAATATGTTCGGAGATTAAGGCACTATCTTGGATAATTATATGTGCGAAATTACGTGAAGATAGTTTGTCAAATAAAAAAATATGCCATACAAAAACTTTAGTACGATAGTTCAGCTTGTATGACAGCTATATGCTATAGTGATCCGATAGCGGCGGTTCCGACAAATGAGCTACTTCAGTGAGAGAAAAGTACGTGTGAAAATGTTCTAAAGAACTTGTTTGCGTATATACAGAGGAATATGGTTAAATCAACTCAGCTCTCATTTATTCTCAGCTGATTAGCTATATACTATATACATATCGTCACCTAAAATACAAAAAAACGTATCACCAAAAGAAAAAAAATGTACATCGTTGTCAGATATAATAACCAATATATAACCATTTTATAACCAATATGTAACCAATATATGACCGTTTTATAACCAAAACTAAAATTATGTTTCAATATTAGTGGTTTCCATTATATCGTTCTCCTACCTACCTTTGTAAACTTATGAAAAGTGATGTTATGTTACTTTACATTTTAGATGACGTTATGTACTTTATAGGGTCTCCAACTTTTCCTTCGTGCGTCGTTAATGAATACTGCATAGGGTATTAATATATTATAAAAAAAAAATGCGCATGCGCACAATCACAAAGTGTTAAATGCCCGAGCGTGGTCTTATAATTAATAAATTCCCATACACTATCTACAAAAGCGCAATGATTGCACAATACAAAAGCAAAACAACAAAAACTATGAAGAAAAACTAACATGTTGCAAGCTGACGATGGAGTCTGACATGGCGCGGCATGGCGCTGCAACGCTAAACGCATCAAAACTAATCACAAGCGCATACAGTGTGGTAAAAAAGCATAAACATGCACTGATACTTATTAGGAGTACCACGGCATATGCATATGTAAGCTCTTAGCACTACCCTCGAGCCGTATATGTGAAAGAGAATTGTTGTTTCTAGCTTTTTACCACATCTTTTTGTTGTAACCAACGAATATTAGAATGCGCACTTGTTGCACTCGCACAGCGAACAGGTTATGTTTGCTCGTTGCGACCTGCAAACTCTTTTCGCTACTTGAGATTTGTGGTAGGCACATCCGCCGCAGTCACAAGCGCGCCCCAACCACTGTACATACATATATACACAGGCTACAGAAGTACCTGAGTGACTATCAACGGTGATCAT